>NW_028301607.1:13272727-13424242 GCF_987345545.1 Pholcus phalangioides
GCCCCTCGCTGCGAGAAATGGAGATCCCGCCAGAAAGCGGGAAGTGTGGCATGAATACCATGAAAACTGAATTTTGAAAATTTATTTGATCGGCGTACTGACTCTGCGACAAATTTGTACCGCGACGAACTGATTCTGCGACAAATTTGTACCGCGACGAAATGAGTCTGCGACAAATTTGCACCGCGACGAACTGACTCTGCGACAAATTTGTACCGCGACGAACTGACTCTGCGACAAATTTGTACCGCGACGAGTTTGTAGCAAGACGAATTGACGCTGCGACAAATTGATTGCGACGAATTGTCGCGCGACAAGTTGATCGCGACGAATTGACCTAGACCCATATGCGTAGTGACTCATTAAACGGAGTAAGCCATAGCTGTGCCATTTCCTGCATGAACATAATAGGGACTTCCAAAAAGTGATCCGGTAAGCGGAGTGACGTGTTAACCGGGTGACGCACTAACGAGGTTTGACTGTATATGTATATAAGCATCTGAACTTTTATTTTATATCCTTTTTCTTTCAAATCATTATTCTAAAATAATTTTGTTTTCGTCAATCTTTCACGAATAGTGTAACTTTTTAACTATCGTTTTTCGAACAATGGTTCTTGAACAACGAAAAAATCTAATTATTGCATTACAGTTGCACTGAAAATTAAATAACAAGAGTTCTTATGTTCAAAGCGTAAGTAAAAAAAAAAAAGAAAAGGAAAAAACTATTCATTTTACCGCATTCAATACGAAAGCTATTATATATGAATATTCTTTTATTTATTTTTCAATAAATAAAAGGGCTGTTAAATGAGGTATGAGATACCATAAGCCAGAAAATGATACATATTATTATTACAATTATTTCTATTCTGTTTATATACGAGACGTGTAATTTTTTGTTTTGTTCAAAAAGTTTCCTTCATGTTGTTTATTTATATCTACTAGTATAACAAATGCACTTTTACGGTTTGTTGACGGAGTGTATCTTCGTGACTGACCACATGATGAGATATCTCAGCATGTTCCAGAAGTTGATGTACGGAATTTCGGGAGAGGTTAGGGTACACATGCACAAAGACATATCAGAATCATAATGAAGTGCAGTGTCGGAAACGTAACCGTTCTCTCATTTGAAAAAGGTTCTCTGCAGAGAGCAGGCAGACTTTCAACGCGACACTTACATAACTTCAAAAACTCAGGCAATTACCCATTTTCACTTCCAAATATTTCTATGAAGAACGCGGTGTTCAGATGGCACCGTCCTAAGAAATTCACGAGCAACGCCATCTACTGAGTGAAGTTAGCGTTCGCGACCCTACATCTATATGCTATATTACGGTACTAGATGAATATGTTTTTATGCACCCTGCCTCGGAAAATTCGCCTTTTTGTACTCTTTTTCAGATTTACGTCATTATTTTTTATTTTTTCCGGGGGAAACTTTTTTTCTCCACTTTGAAACATATATTTATTCATTGATATGAGCGTTTTTGTGTTTTTTTTTTGTTTTTTTTTTGTGAATTTTTTCTGTTTCTGTTTCTTTAGCGGTTCTGTTTTAAAATTGGGAAAAATTATTGTTGTAGCCGGTTTTATTTGTCGAAATAGTAGCGCCTTCTATTGGGCAAATTGGGATAAGTGACGTCATCAAGGGTGCGTGCGCAGACTTTCTGTCCATTTCTGACCCTTTCTCAGTCTTTGGATCTGGTAACCCTACACAAACACACACATACCAACATGTACCAATTCGTCATAAATCCCGCAGAGGAATGTGGACAAGGTCTGTGTATGGTTTAGCACAGTGTTTCCCAAAGTGGGGGGTGCAAAAGTCCTGGGGGGGGGGTGGTAGAAGCTTTAGGTTTAGTATAGTACCCCATGAAGAATGATTTGGTTTTCTTGAGTAGGGGGAAGGGCGATAAAAGAGGGAGAGAAGAAAAATTTTGTGAAGAAATCGGCAATAGAACAAAATGTTTGGGAAACTATGCAAATAGTAGTAGCGCTATCTATTGATATTTGAGCATTACAATTCTGTGCAAAGTTTGAAACAAAATCTGTATTATTGCTAAAATAAAATATACTACTATAAATATTCGTTAATTCTATGGGCAATTTTGTTCTCAATTTTCAAGAACTGAGCGACAAAATATTTGCTTTTCATTGATCGTTTTTTGAACTAATTTTTTTTAAATAAAAAATTCTTAACTACCAATAAATTTTTCTCTAACCGTGCTTGATTGTCAAGCTCTCTTTAGATTGGAGAGTCGGGAATAATTATACTTCATATTTGAGAGACATCCTGTGTTCGGTCTCCCTTTGCAGTGCAAAACTGAATTCGAAACTATGCACATGCTACGAAGTAGTACTCATGTTGAAAAATACTGAGCTCTAACTTTTTGTTTTCAGTTATGCTTTAAGTCAGCAAATAATTTGCTGTAATTTTTATGCATCTGGAATAATCCATTTTCTGTGTTCTGATAATCCGTTTACGGATAGATAGATAGAACCGCTCACAACCCCGGACTGATGCAAAGCACCTTACTTCCGTTACCTCAAAAGAGGCAGAGTTGTGTCGGAAAAGTTAGCAAAGATTTATAGTGGTGGCGCCCCTTGCCCCGTGCTCGCAAGTTTCGAATCACTCGCGTCGTTCTCCCCATGAAGACAGCCATCAACTCGATGCAACGTACAAGCCATTTGACAAAAATGGGTGATTGAATCCAATGACTAGAAAGAAAAATTGCACGTCCGCCCAGTGGCACATAATTCCGTTTACGGAATAATTCCTACTCTAATGGACGTATTTGTCTGACTGAGAATTTTTGGGAGTGAATATGAATACTAATTCGATATTCAGCGAAATAATCCTTTTCAATGATGACCAGGCTGTGTGTGTGAATAATTAAAAAAAATCCTTTTCTTCTAATTAAATTATAAAATTTTGTAAATATGTATATAGGTATTACAACTTGTTTTAAAGATTCAGTTAAGGAATTGCGTTTAAATGAAAGAGAGTCTAAGTTGAATAGCTCTAGAAAAATTTAATTTTGTCCATATACAGTATATTATAAGATCAGAATATAAATTTTTACCAACAAAAATGAGTAGGCTACTCTTGTATGGAGTGGGAAAATCTGATTTCCATGCCAAATGAAAAACTTTTGGTGAGCATTTTTTCCTTCATTTGTTCACGAAGTCTTTGAAATCTGCTGAACAGTAATTTAAATGAAGGGAATATTGAATAATGCAAATGTTTTAGTATATACGCTTACATATAATACGGATACTCATAATAATTTTGTAACTTTGAATATTTATGTGAGTTCATAATATTTGTTCCCAATATGTTTTGCCTCCATAGTAATGTTTATAGTAATGTAGTAGTGCTAATGTAGTAATGATGTAGTGCCTCCTTATGTGCATTCCCAATTATTAGAAAAGGGGATTTTTTATAAATATATAATGTAAATAATATATGTGAGAGTAATTCAAATGTGTATGCCCAGCACTGTGAATGAAGGATCTGTTTGATTATTTCCGTTTGAACACACAGAGGTAGGAGGGAATGTAGAAGAGGGTGCCGCAATTGTTGGCGATGTTTTCTGAAAGAACATTGTGATTTCTGTTTGCCGTTTCTTCTTCATATCATCAAGTATTTAGACCATTCTCAAATCTCTCCCACTTCAACATGTCGATTTCTTCTTACTTGTCCCACAAGTCTTTTCCACACTTCTTTTGAAATCCCAGACTGCGGTCTCCGGCCTTTACGTGCCTCTGGGTGCACGTGCAATTCTTCTCTCTAGTCATTGGGTTCAGCTGTCCATTTTAGTCAAATGGCTTGTACGTTATACTGACTTGATAGCTGTCTTCACGGGGAGAACAGCATGAGTGATTTGATACTTGCGAGCACGGGGCTAGGGAGGCCACTGCCATAAATCTTTGATAACTTTTTCCGACACAACCCTGCCACTTTTGAGGTAACAGAAGTAAGTTGCTTTGCATCAGTTCGGGGTTGTGAGTGGTTCTATCTATATATGAAACCACCCTTTACGTGCATAAAATTCTGATGAAATAGACGTTTCACCAGCCCTTTCCTTTATAGAACCGTAAAATTTTTTTAGATTCCTTTTTCTTGATAAGTCTTACCGTAGATTAGTTGATTCCGTAACGGCGGGCCACAGCAGCAATTGACTTACTTTCGCCAAGCATAGTCAATATATCCAATTTTCCTTGTAAAGTTTTCACTTTTTTTGCCTTTTCGAAGCATTATCAGCACTAGAGAATCAGCATTTCGAAGCACTAGAGAAATGAGCCATCCTAAACACGTATAACTCAAATTTTGTAAGCAAAACACGGGAATGATGATTGCTGAGTGTTACAAAAAAAAATTTCCAATAAAGGAAAAAAAACCGCGAATACACTGGAACCGCGAATACGGGGGGCCGACTGTATAGTATTATGTATTTGTAGACCATTCCTGCTATCCCTCCCACTTCAACATGCCAAGTTCTTCTTCTTACTTGCCCCACAAGTCTTCTTCACACTTCTTTCGAAATCCCAGGCTGCGGTCTCCGGCACTTATGTGTCACTGGGCGCACGTGCCATTTTTCTCCCTAGTCACAATAGGGAGTGAGAGTCACACTTTCCCTGAGTGAACAATAACTGAGTGATAACATTCTTTAATAAAAGTATTTTTTTTTAAGTTTACAAAAAAAATAATAAATAAATATTTAAAATAATTTCAAATATTTTAAAAGAAAAAAATTAAAATTTTAAAATTAAATTTAAAAGTTATTAAAGTATGTAGTCAATTAAATATTCGTAATGAACAGAACGGCTTATAATTTTGGTCCCGTCAGTTGCCGTTGTTGGCAGGTTTTAGTGTATAAAATTGTGAAATATGGACAAAAGGCAGTTAAAGTTGCTATATCTCCATTTCAGAAGGAAACGGAGGGATAGACGTATGTAGGTACATTATATTAATGAGCAGGGGCCATCATATGGTGTTTTTAAGGGTATTTATGGCAAGTAATTAAAAAAATTCCGTGCAAAATAAGCTTTAAAACGTAGCCAAAGATGCGGACGAATTCGCTCCGCATCCGCATCGTGTGAATAGCGCCGAATAAACCTATTGTCAAAACTTCTATGTGCGGATGCGGAGCCCGCACTTAGGCTTTTGACACATGCGGACGACGTCCGGACCCGCATGAACGTTTCCTAGGTGCGGAGATATTTTGGCTCGTCTGAAAGGCGCAGTATATTCCAATTGTTAAAACTTCGTCCGGACCCGCATCCGCATCCGCTCCGTGTGAAAGGCCTCTAAGTCAAATACGTTACTATCAAGTACGTTACATCGACTTGATAGCGATATTCATGGGGAGAACGACGTGAGTGATTCGATACTTGTGAGCACGGGGCAAAGGGGCCACTGCTGTAAATCTTTGCTAATTTTTCCGACGCAACCCTGCCTCTTTGAGGTAACGGAAGTAAGTTGCTTTGCATCAGTCCGGGGTTGTGAGCGGTTCTATCTATCTATCCAAATGAAAGGTCTTCGAACATTATGTAAATTGGTCTTTGAACAACTATCTAAATGAAGCAGTTAGCAACTGTAAAACTGAGTAACTGACACTGAAACTGATAAATAACATTACTTTGACCGATTATCTAAATGAAAAGGTCTTTGAACTTGGTTATCTGAAAGAAAGCTATATGAACAATGTTTTTGAACTGTTATCTGAAAAAGACTATATTAACCATTTTTGTTTGAACTGTTATACAAAACACAGTTAGCATAGCTATTCAACAATGAGATCGTGAAACTTTAGGAACGTACTAATGAAGGGATGGGGATGATTTTCGAAGCCATAATGGAAAAATTAAAATCGTGGCAAAGCTTCTGGTGCGGAATCACTGTTTTTTTCGTAAAATGATCTGCAAATGATTTTTGCCGCTACCAAAGAACAATCTTTTGAACTCGACGCCACATCAATTCGAAAGAGGTCACAAGTATCATTTAAAACGCCATATTCATTTTTTAAAGGAATGAAAATAGAGCTTAAGATGTTTAAACACACCTTCTGAAGACCGGACACACCCCTCTTCCCATTTCGGAGAGATATCGAAGCATTCTCGAAGGTTGGTTTTCAAAACTTCTCTGTAATAAGATGTTCTGTAGCACTACCGATGGAAGTACAGTATAATATTTGAAGACACGTGTTTAGATTTCGGGGGAATGAAATGAGGCACTTTTGTAACCTTCGTGGAGCCACCACAGCGATAAGGTTTGAAAACACCTGACTGTGTAATAAGTGGGGGGGGGGGGGGCACAACCTTTTTATTCCCGGACCAGATATGCGGTATTCCTACCGCTCGCGAACCAGAAACTTGTATATGTTAGTGCCAAAGCCCGAATTATCACAAAAAATACGCTAACGTGGCGATGGTTCCTACGAACAGGCCGGTCCAGTTGATGCGGTTAGTGTCCGAAATTCGGGCTTTCACCGGGTTTTGGCTGGCTCTTATATATCAATAACTATATATCTCTATGTATTGATCCCTATGATTCGGAGCCATCGCCATATCGGCGGATTTTTTGTGATAATTATGGCCATTTATAATTTGTCATAGTCAAAGGAATCAAAATATCAATATCTTAGTCATACCCATATGGGGATATATAGGTATCGACATATAGGCTCGGCCAATGTCCAACAAAAGCCTGGAAATTCAAACATTTGCCGGATTAACTGGGACCTAACTTGACCAGTTCGCGAACTGGCCAACTTCGGGCTTTGGCAGTAACATATATGAAGAGTGACCATACGACTCGTATTTTACTGAATGTTCCCGTAATTTTAGCTGTCCCGAAATTTTTTACAAAATGTTCCGCTTTCCCCCCATTTTCAATAAGGCGTTATCGAATTTTAGAAATCAATAATTAACATTATTTTCGTAACTAATAAATTGTTATGCAAATTTATGACCCTATAATAATTGCAGTCATTAGATATATTCACCTCACTCATATTTGTAAAACATACACGTGTTTTTTTTTTTTGTGAATTACACTTTGACTTGCATGCAGCATCCAGCATTTTCCGCGACTGGTGATTTTACATTAATTTTAGCGTTAGTTGGCAACTTTACTTGCCTTCGAGAACTATTTCGGCTATAACTGACAACTATATTTGCCCTTGTCAATGTTTATGACTACAAATTAATTGCAATTTTACTTGCCTTTGACAATTATTTTGGCTGTAAACTTTATTTGTCGTTGGAAATTTTTTTGCCTATATACGATATATCGATACTTTCCTACAGAAACAACTTTCGCAGGCCGGAAGGAACACCCTGGCAGGCCACATTTGTGCCGTGGGCGGAGGTTGTGGACCCTCCTTCCGGTGTGGTAAGTCTTATTATTTTATATAACTCTGGGATAATAATATAATCTCTACACAAAAATGATTATTCAGCAATACTCAGTATAATAACGAAAAGAAAGGAAAAAATTTAGTACTTTCCTAACTGAATATTTATTTCAACATAATATACAATATAGGCTATATATAATGACTTATATTACAAATTCATTTATACACTATACACAGACTTTCACATACATTTGCAAAAGTATTCGATGACTCATATTTACATGTATTTTTGCCGAGAATTAAAAAAAAAAATGCATCCAATGAATTCTGTTACTGAAAATGATATACGATCATAAACTATATACAAAATTGGTATCGGGCATTCTAACATTGACATTCGTACATTCTTACATCCCGGTACATTGGTTTTCATGTCATTCATGAATGTTAAAACACATTATTGCACTGATATTGGGTACCAACGTCTTATGAGAATGTACTTATCTACATGATGATAATCATAATTTGTTTATTTTGTTCGAATCGTGTTTGACTTAAAATAGGCAGGGCGTTCAAAAAGCTCTCAAATACACCTAATTTATTGAAATATATATTTTTGTAAAAAAATACTAAATGTAATTCTTGACCTTTCTAATAAACATACCAGTAGCGCTATCTCCTGCTACAAGCTCCCACCAGCAACAGCTTCCCGAAATTAACTTTGTCATAGACGTAAAACATTTGCGCGATGTTTTCGCATGACTTTGAAAGAAATTAGACACCTGAGGAATGGCATGAAAGTTTATCCTCGAAGTTTTTGGACTCTGGATTATTACGCAGAATAGTTCTCAATAGGTTGCTCAAAACCTATATCATTTCAAAACAGGCAGAAATCTGTTTATGCGAAAGTACTGTATTATTTAGTTTGGATTTTTACCACCAGGTCATTACATAGAACATTGAAAGACCGGGCACAACCCGCTTCACATCTCAATGAGATATCGAAGCAATCCCGAAGGAGGGATGTATCCGAAAGTTTTATTGATTTTTTTTTTAAATCAAGTCATCACAGCAATACTGGCCACGAATCCTTCCTCTGTTTGTGAGAAGCGGGTTGCCTTTTTACCAAAGATAGCAGCGTGTCATTTGCCGCATATGAACTAAACCACAACCCTTGAAAAATGAGAGCTACCAGAGGGGCCGCATCTAGGATTTTTGTGATGATGCATGAGCCACAACAACTAAACCGCAGTTCGTAAACATTCCTCTGAGGAACTGTTAAAGAATGCATGTTGGAATGTGCCGTGTATATGCCATTGTGTACATAACGTGAAATATGCTTCTGAGGAACGCCTGTTCAGTGTTTAAGAAGTGTTGTACTGTATGTGTTTTTCTCATTCTGAAGCAAATTTATCAGGTTGTTTTGCCTGCAGTGAAACTGTCTAGTATGATCGGTTATATCTGTGGTGTTTGGTCAGAACATGATAGCTCCAAAAAATGGCCTTTTGATCTAAAAGTAAGTCTTGCTAATTATAACTAATTAGAAGTGAGATATGAATGCACAAATACGTGCGTACGGCTAAACAACATGCTGACGTATGATATTTTCATTTGCATTTGTTTGGTTTGTAATATGCTTTATATCTGATTTTTAAATGGCAATGAAAATGCTTATATCTCAAAAATGTGATTTTGGAGTTATCATGTTCTCACCAAACACCATTATCTCCTCGTTGAGACTGAGCGGCGGGCCATGTTCTGATTAGGAGGAGGCCTATGACTAGAACTCAAAAAAGGTCTGCATTTTCTTTGCAGAAACACACTACAGCCAAGATATTTCGCTTTTCTTGAGATAAAAATCTAGTGGAGTTTCGCCTCAACCAGCTTAATCTGCAAACCTGGTTCTTAGTGACTTTATTTTTTATTCCCTTTCATCATACACTCTCAACCCATGGTCCACGGGCCAAATATAGCCCTCGGAGTAATTGAAACGTGGCCCGCTACCTCACGCCTAATTTGTAAAAATGAACTGAACGGCACATTTCCAGATCCGTGGCATATTTACATACCGCTTGAGTAACCTGCTGGTTACAAATCCACAACAACAGCAAATCGACCATGACCCCCAGCTCCGTCTTCATAAGGAAGCAAAGTTGGTTGTTCAAAAGAATGTGGGTCATGGTGGAAAAATGTGATGTCCAATTACAGATAAGCTCCATAGCGCGTCCACAGACGCTTACATCCTACCTTCTCGCAACCTGCGGCACAGTTACACAGCACTTGAGTGGCCTGAGGCACATTTTCAGGTCACTCAATTGGCCCCTCGATGCAGTTCCACATCACTTAAGTGGTCCGCGGCATGTATACAGATCACCGCGGGCTCAGATCCAGAACACTCAAGCGACTCGTGGCACAGTTCCAGATCACTCAAATGATCTATGGCACATTTATAGATCACTTAAGTAACCTGCGGCACATTTACAAATCACTTAATTAAGTAACATGCGACCAGTTTTCCAATTAATGAAGTGACCCGCGACATGTTTTCAAATAAATGAAGTGTCCCGCTCTCGCCTAAAGGGTGAACAGATTTGCTCAACATCAACAAACGTGACAGCTGAGCAATACAAAGAGGCACTGAATAGGCCAGTGGTGTAATAAACTACTCACTAGCTTGCAGACAGCAGCACTGGGTCAGTGGGTCTGAGTGCTACCGAATGAGGTGTGTTTCTGAAGATTACTTTAATAACATGTATGAGTCATACTGACAATGAAAATTTTTCACCTAAAATTTTTTTTAACCTCTCCGAAACATGATCAAACACACAGATGTTTCTGAATAAGCAGCCCAAGAGCATGAATAACTCTTAAGCTGATGATGAAATTTTTCGTATTTAAAAACTTTTTTGACTGCCCCCTAGTATTTACATTATTTTGTTCATAGCACGATAAATTTTCGGTGCATAAATTTTACTAGCATCAACCAACTTTACCTTGCCCCGCTACGAGACCAGCATTCTTCCCCAGCTCTACTCCAAAGAACAACCTGCTGTTGAGATTCAGTAAAGGCCTAGGGATTCGGGATAAAAGTTTCATTATGACGCTTATAGGGTCCGGCACGGGGCCCAAATTCACGGTGAACCCACCACCATCGCCAACGGATTTGTAACCACCATCTCCACCACCGAGACCAGCATTTAAGCCTATGGATCCGAACCGTGGATCAATGTTCTGGTCTCCACCTTGCGGTGGGATCGCGGATATGATCACATTCCCTAACAAGTTCTTGATGGTGTCTAAACTATTGTGAGTTTGCTGTATTGGTTGAGTACTTGATGACAACTGGTTGATACTCTGTGGCTGTTGGACACCCGGTTCGGTATGGTGGAGGGCGTTTTGAACGAATTGTCTTAGAGCCTTCTGATTGTTCAAGTACTGAGCTTCCAGTGACGAATCATCGAATTTCCTTGGTGATCTGTGGTCTGGTACGTGTTGTGGCGGGCTGTATAGCGTCTGAGTAGATCCAGCTGACTGTTGTAGAGGGATTTCACCGATCCTTCCTACTATCTGATTCGTCGGTGCCTTTACGGTTTGCTTGGCGACGTTGTTTTGTGACTTGTGAGGGACTTTCAGATCAGCGTCGTTTATTGCCTGGTAATAGCTTTTGATGGCTTTCGTGTCTTGTTTGGCAAGTTTTTCGATCGCTCTGGACAGCAGTGGTGATTCCGTAGTCGTAGTTGTAGTAGTAACTTCTGTCGTGGTCCTTGGAGCATTGGTTGTCGTGGTGAACACACCAGTTGAAGTCTGTTGCTCTTCCGGAGTAGTAGAAGTACTCTCTTTACCAAATGTCTTGTATGGTTTCTTGCTGAGTCCAAACTTTGGTCTTTCTCGCTTCTTGAACTCGATCTTAGGCCTTGCTGTTGCCTTGAGCGAATCGCTTGATGGTCTCTGGTACCCACTGGAATACTTCTTCGCACCCTGTTGCCGTCTCGCGTCCAGGACAGCTTTTTGGCTCGTCCAGAAGCTACGAGTAGGTTTGGTCTGAGCAGGTTCAGTTACGGCTTCCGTTGTAGTATCGTCGGTCGACGAGGTCCAGTCACGATACGAGTACGTTTGAGGGCGTGACGACGGCCTTTGGTAGACGAATGGGGATTCCGTATGAGCGACTTGATACGCCGGACTGTTCCTCACGACTGTGTGGACACTGACCGACGTCTGAGGCTCTAGTGACATCGATGTTGTCGCTTGAGGGTAATGCATCGATTCTAACATGGATGTCCGATTGTATGCTGGGTACACCGGCCTGAGCTGAGGCGCTGAAGTCACAACAGCCTCGTATAACTAGTGATAGAAAAAAGAACAAGTTCATTAAAAAATTTCTTCGCAATTACACCAAAATGGTCATGTTTTTCTCGGTAAACATACATAAACTACATTTCCAAGCACTAGTGTTTTCTTATATATAATCCCCCTTTAGACCCTGGCGGGACAAATGTGTAGGTTACTTTTTCTCACTGTGGAATTTTTTTCATTTGATCTCGGGAATTAAGCTCTGACTTAAAGGATTGCGTAAATTTTGAGTTAAAAATATGGTGAATATATGAAATTTGGTGGGCTTTCATTAGAGGGCAAAACAGTTGAACTTTCGGGGAGGGGGGGGGGGTTTAAGATAGCTTCCAGGAGAACGTACCTCCAGAGGAAAAGTGTGATTTGTTAGATAAAGTTTAGCAGTAAAATTCTTTAAAAAATTGTATGAGGAGATGAATATACACTGCAACATCTTTGCTGAAAAAATTTGAACGAAGATAAATTTTTATTTCTTCACAAAAAAAAAGGAACATTTGAAAGAAAATTTGAAGAAATAAAGATTTGTTGACATTTATGTTTTTAATGGGTTTTTTCCCTTGAATATCAAAAAAAGCAGAAACCTTTTGAAAAATTCAAAAAAATAAATTCTCGGGTCTGAAACGGTTAATGTATTGGATGGGGATCATAATTACCATTATTCACAATTTTACGGGGAAATATTAACTAACAATAATAAATAATATAATTAATTAATAATCAATTAGAAAATAGTTAATGGAAACATTTTCACGATTTTTATTCAAAATCATACTATACAAAAAAATTCAAAAATTTTAAATAAAATAATATAAATTATATAAGGCTTTGGGTCAGCTTCTCGAATAGTATCAAAAACAATTTCTGAGATAAAAACTATATATAAATTATTTAGTTTATACAATAACCTAATTAATGACTGTTGAACATTATGTCTGATTATAAATGTTCACCTTGCCAAACTTTAAGCGTGTTTCTACGGAGAAACATCAGAATTTCGTGGAGAAGTAATAAGCTTGTTTTAGCACTACTCCGACAGAATTAGGGTAGGTGGACGCAGATTTTGGGGAATAATAATAGCTACGCGTGGAATACGGAAGCTCATGGGAAGTGGGTAGAAAATTCTCGTGCACAGGGAGGAGAGTCTCAAGATATTGAAAGATCAGGGGATGGAGAGTCTCAAGATATTGAAAGATCAGGGGATGGAGAGTCTCAAGATATTGAAAGATCAGGGGATGGAGAGTCTCAAGATATTGAAAGATCAGGGGATGGAGTCTCAAGATATTGAAAGATCAGGGGATGGAGAGTCTCAAGATATTGAAAGATCAGGGGATGGAGAGTGGAGATTTCAAACGATCTGAGGAAGGAGAGCCAAGAATTTCGAAGACACTTATATAGGCACCAGAACTTGGGGGGGGGGGGCTGAGGTTATTTGAGCTTTCCTCTTCATGTCGGTGCCTCTGAGATCACTAGAAGGAGATCTAAGATTTTTGAAGATCACTGTAAGAAGAATCAAGATTTTTGACGATCACTAGAAGGGGAGTCAAGATTTTTTGGAAGGTTACGGTAGCCACGCGCAAAATATGAGAGCTCAACGAAGGTAAAGAAAGAATTCGGATGCTCAGGAAAGGAGAGTCAAAAATTTTTGAAGATTACGAGGTAGGAGAAGGAACGGAAGATCATGGGAAGAAAAATCAAGATTTTGGAAAATCAGAAAAAAGGAGGGATAAGACTTTGCAAGATTAGGATAGTTATACGTATAGAATAAGGGAGCTCAAGGAAAAAAGTAGAAAATTCGTGCGCTCAGGAATGAGAGTTTAGTATTTTGGAAGATCATGGGAAGGTGAATTAAGGTTTTGAAAGATCAAAGAAAGGGGAATCTAGGTTTTCGAAGATCAGAAAAAAGAGAGTCAAGATTTCGGAAGACGAAGTTAGTCGGGTGTAGAATACGGTAGCTCAAGTTGCTGCTGCCTGTAATACATTTTACAATGAATTACCGAAATAAATTGTATTTAAGAAGACGCTACATACCTGTCTGTCATTTTGGAACTGATGATAAGTTCTTCCATTCACTAGAGCAGAATTTAATCTCAAATTACCTGCAGAAAGAAAATCTAATTAGAATAGGGTTTTGGCAATAAATTATCAACAAACATTAATGCTTTTCAAATCAGTATAAATGTTTATGATTTTCACAAAATTCCAGCATTTTTTCAATTAATAAAATAATAAAAAAAATGAAAATAATGTGAACATTATTCAAAATATTATGCTGATATGCATTAAAAATTTATTTCAACTCGATTGATAGAGCAATTAAATTTGTGGCTCATAACAAAATTGCACTTGTAAAAATATGTTTATCCACACGGAAATGTATAACAACTCAATATTTAAATTTTCAAACATTTGATCAATAAATAGAAATTAATGTTCGTAGAAGTAAGAAAGCTTGAATAATGCGGAGAATACTCAAAGAAAATGTTTTGCGAATTTTGGTAGCTCGTATAAGGCTTTTTTAGGATATTCGAAACTCAGGGAAGCCACAAAAATGGAAAAAAAAATGAACTTGAAAGCCCCTGACTTTTAATATCTATACAGTATTTATAAATTCAAATGCTGAATAATAACCATACACAAATACTTTATGAATACAAAATATGATTCATAATATTTATAATTGATAAATGATTTAATATTGAAGTAAATAAATTTCAAAATGAGAGAAGAGAGTTATTAAATATGAATCAGAAATTCATATGGAGTACTTTCAATATTTTCCTTTCTCATTTTATCATTTTAGTAAGTGGGTTTTACAGATGTCAGAAGCCGCTTCAGAAAAAAATCAGTAAACCTGTGAGATTTATATTATTGCATATTTATGTGAATTCTCCAATACCAAATCAAATATAAGAATATATTTATTGATATCATTTTTCATTGTAATTCTATTCTTTCAACCAATATAAAATGTCATTGATATGAAATATTTATTATTTTATTCTCGACTTTAAAGTTACAAAGTATAATTTTTGTTTAAAATTTTTTTTTCTACTTTTGCAGATTTTGGAAGCAGAGACATTACAGAAAGCATTTGAAAATGGCTGATTCATTTCGAATTTATGAATTCTAATATGCAATGAAGAGCATGTAAAAATTGTTTATCAATACAAATATTAATTTAATTAAATAAGGAATTTTTAGTGTATTTTAAGCCGAAGGAATTTTTAGTGTATTTTAAATCGAAGGAATTTTTAGTGTATTTTAAATCGAATGAATTTTTAGTGTAGTTCAAGGTCGAAGAATATTTTGTGTAATTTAAGCTAAAAGAATTTTCAGTGTAATTATTTTAAGTTAAAGGATTTTACAGCGTATTTCAAACCAAACTGAATTTTTAGCGTATTTTAAGCTCAAGAGATTTTTAGTGCATTGTAATCTCGGTAATCTTTTTGTGCATTTTAAACTTAATGAATATTCAGGTTATCAAAGCTTATGGAATATTTCAGGCTCAAGGAATGTTTTGTGTATTTTAAGCTAAAGGAATTTTTAGTGTATTTTAATCTCAAGTTGTTTTAAGACGAAGGAATTCTTTATATATTTTAAATACTATATATTTGATCAATAAATTTTTAGTGTACTTTGATCAAAAAGAATTTCAAATGTTTTAAGATAAAAGAATTTCAAATGTTTTTAAGCTAAAAGAATTTTCATTACATTTTAAGCTAAAAGTTTTTTAGTGTATTTCAAGCTAAAGCTTCACTTTTAGTGAAGCTTTAAAACTAAAAGTGAAGCTTTTGCGGACTTTCTGATCTGAAGGAAATCTTTCCAAATTTTGCAAACTTTTGAACAGAGTCAGTCACAACAGGGAAAAAAAAGTTGAAAATCTATTCATACTTTCAAAAGCTGAATAGTACAGCACATAAAAACATTTAAAGAACACAAAAATCTAACTAAAAAAAGTTAAAAAAAATCGAAGTTGCCCGCAAAATAAAAATTATTTCATGGATTTATGAAATTTTTAATCAAATGCTTTACAATCTCATTTTAATATTTGAAAAAACACACACACAGAAAATTATAAAGATGAATAGCATTTGTGACGCCTTAAATATAATCTTAAACTTCAAATTGTATTGTACTCACCAAGAAACGCCGTAACAGCAAAGACCAGGCAAGGAACCGTCATAGTTACGATTGAAAGATATATATTCACCAAGTCCCAATTTCATATAACACTACTATCAATACAATCTAACGATTTCAAAAGAAGTAATACCGATCGTGGAATATATATATATACTAAGACACTGCTATATAAAAAATGCAGGGATGTTGCATCACCGATGGACGCTGCACGGATTGTGTGGTCGATCGGTCCTCACACCTGGACACTTATGGGTTCAACTAGATCTCATTCATGATCTATAAGATATTTTAAAATATCTAACCACAAGGTGGTGGGTTGGGGGGGAGGGAAAGCAAAATCTAGGACTTTTTTCTTTTATTGTACACTTTCTTCCGTTCACATGAGATATTTTTGTAACTTACGTCCCAAAAAACACAAACTCTCCAAGAACTAGATGAAAAGTATTTCGTGCGTAAAAAACCGATTTCTCTTTTCCTTTTACTATTAAAATTCGTTATTTACTATCTTTACTCTCTTTTCTACGAAACTATCTTCACCGATGCGTAGATAGTTTCGATATTAGTAATATATAATTTTTTTTTCTTTTACTTTCTTTTTCCTTGTTTTTAAAGTAACAACCGCATTTTTCTATCATCTTTTTAGATGTTTATTATACACATTGGGCATGCGGATCTGTGGTTTAAAAAAAGGAGAGAGAGATTCTGCGTTATTTTCTTCTCTATAACTAATTCTTACTTCCAGGGTATTTTCCTCGAGGCATTTATGGTTCGTGTTGGGTGTCCTCTTGGTTTCCTGTAATTTTCTTATGAGCAAATAAACTGCGGAAGTGTCCTTTTGTTCCGTTTTTTTTTTTGTCCAATTCAGATAAATGCTCAATTATTTTTTGGGATCTGTAATGTACTCTTTCATTGACCAGTACTACGGGTTATAGTCTCTTGCTGGACTAATTTTTAATCAAATAGATGTTGCGTGAGTTTTTATGAGTCTCTGAAATAAATATTACGGGTAATAATAAAATAATAATAATTTTTTAATAATAGAGTAATCAGTGCCGTAACTAGCCATTCCTGTGCCCTGTGCGAGAATTGGCATTTAGGCCCATTCTCGGCCCCCTTCCAATTATTGGGCCTTATGCTGGTGCACCTGCTGCACCTGCCTAGTTACGGCACTGATAGTAATAATTATTTTTTTGTAATTACACTGGTCTGCAAGGTTTTATAACATGGAAAACATTTAGCTGTTCTTAATTAATTTTTGGGTCATGATCCTAGTGGTGTTGGTCAGACTTACGCAGGATCGTCCTTCGGAGGGAACAACAAAAGCTTTGGGGAAGAGGCACAATGAATTTTTTTATATAGAAATTTTGAATTATCAACCTTTAAATGGCATTGAAATCAACAGAAATGTGTTCTAATAACACATAAAGGTACTTTCGGTATTTTGATTTTTTTAAATGATTTTTTGCAAGCCTTGGAGGGGGAACTAGGCCTCTCTGCCCCCCCCATACATGCCTCTGTTCTCAATATGCGGGGGGGGGGGGGAAGGCAGAGAGCTGACGAAATTTTGCTGACAAGGTGGGGAGGGTCAAAAATGAACATAAATCTGCTGATGCAATACTTGAATGGACTTTTACATGAAATCAAGCAGAGAATATTGTTTTATAAAATCATAGCTTGATTTGAACTTATAAAAGTTCAAACAAGAGACTTGTTTAAAACTTTTATTGAAAAAAAAACAATTTCAAACTGTTGTAACAAAGAGCAATATCTCAAACCATTGTTAGGAAAAACACCGCTTCAGACCTTTGTTATGATAGGCATTGTTTTAAGTATTGATGTTACAGTACAAGTACATTTTTGAACCATTGTTACTGAAAGCATTGTTTAACACCATCGTTGCTGAACGAATTGTTTATTAAAATTTTTTGTTAGAGCATGGTTTTGAACTATTATTACCAGTCACACAGTTTCTGACATCAATATCAGTAGTTTTCACTCCACTATTTGGAAATAGACATTCTTTATCATGTTGATAACGAATATTGCTCTTATAGTAATCCTTGCTAAAAACATTGTTAAAGAATGTACTTCCTCAAACAATTATTAACGAATCTATTTTTCAAAACCATTGTTGCTGAACGGATATTTTCAAGCCACTGTTTTCGAATTCACATTTTCGAACCTCTGCTATGAAATCCAAATTTTTGAACCATTGTCATCAAATCCAAATTTTTGAACCATTATTATCAAAAATCCCCATTTTTGAACCATTATTATCAAAAATCCACATTTTTAAACCATTGTTAATGAACGAAACTTTTCTATATATAACAATTGTTCCATTGTTATCAAATGCACATTTTTGAACCATTGTCATCAAATATAAATTTTTGAAACATTGTCATCAAATATAAATATTTGAACCATTGTCATCAAATATAAATTTTTGAACCATTGTCATCAAATATAAATTTTTGAACCATTGCCATCAAATATAAATTTTTGAACCATTGTCATCAAATATAAATTTTTGAACCATTGTTACTAAATGTAACTTTCTAACCATTGTTACTAAATGTAACTTTCTAACCATTGTTACTAAATGTAACTTTCTAACCATTGTTACTAAATGTAACTTTCTAACCATTGTTACTAAATGTAACTTTCTAACCATTGTTATCGAATTCACTTGCTCGAACCATTGTCATTAAATTCACTTTTTCTAACACACTGTTATCAAATTCACTTTTTCTAACACACTGTTATCAAATTCACTTTTTCAAACCACAGTTAGTTAATGCAATTACTACTTCTAACCATTTTTATTTAATCTGTCGCTTGTGAGTGCATGGTCACTCATTTTAGTTAGAAGTACCAACGTTTCTATTACGAGTTGAATAGTGTCACTATATTCCGAATGCAACTAGTGTCACCGATTTGAGAATCCTTATTGACGAGCGGCTTAGGTTTTCTGGACATTGTTCAACGGTCAAAAAATCGAATAGAATGCTTGGTCTCATCCTCAAAAAGGCCCTAAAGTCATTCTTCCGCTTTTCCGGGGTTTAGTTCGTCCTGGACTAAACGAAGTGTTCGAAATTTTCAATGGGATGGATAGGATGGACCACCAATGGAATTATTAATACTTAATACTCCGTCAATCGACTGCTTTGTTAAGGGGACACCAGTATCAATTGGTAAGAGACAACTCCAGGTTGGGGTATGACGGGGAGTTTTCCCCCTAATACGTATGCTAATAAATGGAATAGATGAAATACGATAAACATGTTGGGGTAAATCAAGAAGTTATCCATACTAAGAATAAGACAACCATAAATATTTTTATGGACATTGCACAATATCTTATCATGTATATATGCATATTGTTTTTAGGTTTTATAATTGCATTTTAATTGGGTTGCTGTATGTTAGAAATATATGACATCCATATTTGTTATGAGCATCTTTTTCTCAGCCACAACGTTGGACATTGTGCCTGTTGTAACCTTGTATTTGTATAATGCACTACTCTTTCCAACCATTGTTATCAATTTTTTTCTAACCATTGTAGCTGAGTGTACCCTTTAAAACCATTGTTTCTGAATGTACCTTTTCAAACCATTGCTACCGAGTTTAGTTTTTCAAATATTGTTAAAACATTGTCTAAATACCCACTTTGTTAGAAGCACCGTTTAAACTCCAATTTTGGCAAAAGCCCTTTTGAAACCCCAGCTTTGTTTGTCAAAAGCATTGTTCCAGATTATTGCTACTGAAGACATTGTTTCAAACCATTGTTAACAAAACCAGTGTTTTATGAACATTATATCAAGAATGCTTTTCAAAGGTTACCTAATGCCTTTTCAAACCATTGTTAGTGAAAGCTCTGTCTGAAACTCATCGTATCAAAAGAACCGTTTCAAACTATTGTTACCTCATTTTGTAGGTAATAACATGCAGCAATACCATCTCAATACTTTTAAAAATCTTCAAACCATCAGCAAAGAGCAGACAACATTTGAAAAGTGTAGAAAGATCATTGATAAAAATGATGAATGACAACGGGCCTAGGACAGATCCCCTGAGGTACAACAGAACTAGTAACAAGGCTTTGGTTTAAATTGGATTTATGGGATACATACAGCATATTGGATGGGTAGAAATAAATCAATCCATTAAATCAGGGTTAAAACCGATTTTTCTAATTTTGTTAATAAGAATTCCATGATCAACATGATCAAAAGCTTTCCCAAAATCGGTGTAAATAACATTAAGTTCACGTTTTTTATGTATGAGATTACAGACTGAGGAGATTAGTGACTATTACTACTACTTAATCGAAAGTGCACCTCGTACACATTCCTCTTCGGAATTTCTAACGAATCGGCACATGCCGGAATGTGCGTTCCGAGTGAATGTGTGTCCATAATGTACCTACCTATGTTGTGGAGTTGCGCTTGTTTCGTGTTCATGCTGCCATCTGTCTCACATTTTCTGAAGTTAAGATGGAAATGCTTGAATTTTCATGTTATGTCAGTGTCGTGTTGTAGGTCTGCCTGCTCTCTGCAGAGAGAGTTTCTGAATGGGGACCGGCTCGCATTCACAAAGCTGGGAAAACGCAGAAAACCAACTTTAGCCGACCACCACCACCACCACTGTGCCGTCAATGGGGTTCGAACCTGGATCCTCAGGATGAGAGTCCAGCACGATGCCCACACGACCGCACAGCTGGAGGAGCTTAGTGACTGTATACCGACCTACCATTGACAAAAACACGTTCATTTGCAGAAATATACAGAGAGGACCTTTCTTTCTTTTCTTCCAAACTGAGCACAACTTAGGTCTATCACCATCCATGGGCGATTTACCACCTAGTGAGTTGTGCCAGAAGTGTTTGTACCTAACAGGACCTGATATCTGATTGAATTTTTTTGTGTGCAATACTACAATAATACAAAGATTTTAGCGAAAGGCGATAGAATAACAACAGATCTATAGTTCTCAGTGAATGATTTGTCACCTCTTGAATATGGGAACAACTTTTGCTCTCTTCCACTCTGCTGGAAAAATTTTGATGTCAATTGACAAAGTGAAAATAATTAATAATGAAAAAATAAGAAGAAAAGAAAAAAATAATTTCAAAATATTTGTTCAATTATTGACAGAATAAGATTTGAATGATGAATAATTATAATCAACTCACTTAAATATGGGAAAAATATTCAAAGAAATGAATCTTTATATTGACTTAATTTTATTTATTAAAAAAAAACAATTAAGATATCAACAATCGATAGATTAAAAAACATCGAAGGTATAATCTAAATACACTATTGTACATTGACAGTAATAATTAACATAAAATTGATACACACCGGGATCAACGAGGACATAATTGCATTGTCTTCCCAACCCTAACCCTGATAATAATTCTATTCCTTCCGAGTGGAAAAAAACAAAAGTATTGTTATATCGTATGCATTTAGGTTACGGAAAAAATATCCTCAAGAAACAAATAGAGCGTTAAGAAAAGATGCAGGGAAAAATGGCAAGAAGCATTTTTGCAAGGCATCTTTTCAACAATTATTGTGAATGAATTGCAACCGAAAACACACACGTGAAACCACCGACAAAACAGTAATAAACTATTTACTTGTTCGAAAGATAACAAAGCCCTAGGAAGCTTCTGTCTGTTGCAAGTTTTCCTGTTAACCACCCGTATGTCCCGAGGGGTAGTTTGAACGTCAACCGGAACCGTTTGATAAACTGGTGATGATAACATGTTTCTTTGCTGTTGCGATCACTTTCGATTGGGATAATTGTATCTCTTCCTCCCAGTGGCGATTTACGGGAGGGGGAGGAAGGCTATAGCCCACGGTGGCAAGTTCAGAGGGGGTGGCAAATTTGAGGAGTGAGTGGGTCACAAAACTTGTATGCCCCCCCCCCTTCCCCCAGTTGGTAAAACCATAATTCCACCTCTGCCTAGACATCGCCGAACTAGGTCAGTGAATGACCAAACGAGTGACCTAGGGTGTGTGCAAGCGTGCAAAGCTCATATGTGAACGACCACAAAATTCAACTAGAGAGCGAGAGGCCAGGTCAATGAGTGACCAAAAGAGTGACCTAGACAGTGTGTGAGCATTGGAGTAACCCAAAACGTGATCCAGAGAATGTGTGAGCATTGAAGTGACCAAAAAAAAGAGTATGTGAGCATGGTTGAAATAAAAAAAAAAGAGTGAACAAGTATGTGGATGACCGAACGAGTGACCTAGAGTGTGCGTGAGCATCAAATCGCAGTCACGATGCGGTAATCATCCCCCCCCTCTCACAAAAATTTAACAGAAGAAACTATATGCCTATATAAATTATTTTCATTATTTTTCCCCCCTCAAATTTCCCTTTTTTTTCTCTCGTCACATGGAGCTAATCAGCTGCTATAATTGAAGAAAACCCGTTCAGCGCCGGGTATTATATTACTTCTTTAATGATGCCCGTATATATCTCAGTGGTACGCAAACTTTTTAAAGCACGACCCTCCTTTTGAACAAAGAATTTATCGGAGACCCCCTACATAGGCTGACCATATGTCTTGCAATATCTACATCGACTGACCATATTCCCCGGTTTTCCGGGACATTCCGATTTTTTTTGTCAGCAAACGTGCTGTCCCGAAAGCACTTTCCGAAACGCTTGTTTCGATTTTAATTAGGCGATTTCGACTTCCAAAGATATTCCAAGGCACGTGCCCATTCAATTTTTCATATACAGGATGAGCAAAAAGTCCGTGGAATCTTTGAAAATAAATAAAAACCAGAAAAATAACCGAAATGAAAAAAACGGTTTGCACCGCTAGGTCACGGGAATTTTTATAAGACAGGAAAAAAAAACCTCAAAAAACAGCCGATAGGTTACAGTGGTACGAGCGACGTCGGTGGAAATATGCAAATGAGACGGTTTCATAAGAACTTGAGTTCCTAATCCACAATCAGTTCACCGATGTAAACCGTGTATGTGGACATGCTGCACTTTGCCGTTGCTGGATTTGTGACTCGCCTGCAATGTGTTATCCCCTGTGGTGGTGGTGGTGGTGATCATGTGGAACACTGCTGTAATAAACGATTTTTGGAGGCATTCTGTTCGTTATTTGCGTATCTTTTCTTTGACTTGTGTACGTCTTCGCCACCTATCGACTGTTTTATTTTTTTCCGGTTTTTTATGAATTTTTAAATTTTTGACGGACTTTTTGCCCACCCTGCATCATAAAAATATTTACTTTGTTTTTCGATGTACATAGTACTTAGTGTCCAAAGTGTAGGTAGGTGTATGGTCCTTAATTTTCGTATACAGGGTGATTAAGAAAGAATCATCCGATTTCAAAATGATTCTACACTTGAAATCGACCATTTACAAAAATTGTTCATAAAACGTAGACACATTTCCCCTGTGTATTCACATAATGCTATCATTACCGTGTTTTTAATTTTTAAGAAATATACAATTTTGAAATCGAATGATTCTCCCGATTTTTTTTGTCTCCCGACAAAAGTTTTTACTTTGGAGAATCTCTCGCGACCCCCCCCCCCAGTTCATTGACGTCACCCCATGAGGGGTCGTGGGGTCGCGACCCATGGTTTGCGTACCACTGTTATAGCTAGTCAATTTTATATACAGGGTGTCCTGTAAGTGCTATCACAGCCTTTATCTCATCAACCGTCCGTCGTAGAGGTATGATTCTAATAATAAAATGTTCAACAGGCTTTCAAAAATTACCCTGTGCCAGTTTTAAGATACAGTGTGTAACAAAATATAAAATATAATTTTGTATGTGGTCTCCCCCCCCCCCCCCCCCCACGTGTCCTAACTTCCAATTGGAAAGTTGTCGCTCTGTATCTCCTGATGCCAAAAGAAATTCCATGTTTCTAAGTGCAATATATGCACAGAGATATTTGATATTTACCTAGCAATGCTTTTCAGACATGCATATGCCTTTACAATGGTTTGTCGCTTCTTTAATGATGCCCGTATATATCTTCTTTTATGATACCTTTATAATGGTTTATCACTTTTTCAATCCTCCCAGTAATTGAAGAAAACCCGCGCAGCGCCGGGTATTACAACTAGTAATTTTCTAAAATTCTACGACACACCTAAACTGCATTCTGATGATTCCACTCGTATTGTTGGTAGCCCCCATTTCAGTTTCCAAACTCAAACTCCTCGTCAAGCTACAGTTGCCACATCAGTTGAAGACCTCCGAGTGTCTGTCCATTGACTCCTATGCGTCTGTCCCTGAGTCCTAAAAACATTCATATGACTTTTCCTATAGCCAAAATATCGCTCATAACTCGCGCGAAATCATGAATATATCTTTGATGCTTATTAAATGCACGTCAATTTATTTCGAAATAAAGAAATTGGAAATGCGATCATTTCGTGCGATCCATCATGCTTAAAACGGAAAGTCTAAATCAGTCGTCAGTGAAATCGAAAATGCGTCTGGCTTCCCAAAAGTAATGATAGCGTGCAGTTGTTTAACCGTATCTGAGCAAGAGCACAAGTTAATGCTTCGAGGCACGCAAGTTCGCTCTTCTTTAAGTTTTACCTGTACTTGTTTATTTAAGATTCTCTGATACACGAAGTAGAAGAATCCTCCTCCTTCGCTTTCCCCTTCGTTGTATTCAGGCGTAACAGATTCCAAAGATTTTGTACCAGATAAACAAGAGGATTGAGATCGATCTCGAATGGTTGACAAATCCATGAATCGAACTTTCATTAGACATTTGTGTGAAAAATGATTGATTTTAGAATGAATATTCGAATGATTCCAGAATGAACTTGATTAATCGATTTCAAAATGAATTTGGATGATTTGGAATGATTTTGAATGATCTGGAATAAATTTGAATGATCTGAAATAAATTTGAATGATCTGAAATAAATTTGAATGATCTGAAATAAATTTGAATGATCTGAAATAAATTTGAATGATCTGAAATAAATTTGAATGATCTGAAATAAATTTGAATGATCTGAAATAAATTTGAATAATTTGGAATATTGAATGGTTGAAGATCCTCTAGTATGAATTTGAATGGTTGAAAATTCCCTAGTATGAATTTGAATGGTTGAAGATCCCCTAGTATGAATTTGAATGGTTGAAAATTCCCTAGTATGAATTTGAATGGTTGTGAGAATCTAGAATGAATTCGAATGATTGAGAATCTGGAATGAATTTGAATGACTGATTCTAGAATGAATTTGAATGACTGATTCTAGAATGAATTTGAATGACTGATTCCAGAATGAATTTGAATGACTGATTCTAGAATGAATTTGAATAATCGAGTTTAAAATGAATTTGAATAATCGATTTCAAAATGAATTTGGATAATCGATTTCAAAATGAATTTGAATAATCGATTTCAAAATTAATTTGGATAATCGATTTCAAAATGAATTTGAATAATCGATTTCAAAATTAATTTGGATAATCGATTTCAAAATGAATTTGAATAATCGATTTCAAAATTAATTTGGATAATCGATTTCAAAATGAATTTGAATAATCGATTTCAAAATGAATTTGGATAATCGATTTCAAAATGAATTTGATTTCAAAATAAATTTATATTGGTTTCACAATGAATTTGAATAATTGGTTTCACAATGAATTTGAATAATTGGTTTCACAATGAATTTGAATAATTGGTTTCACAATGAATTTGAATAATTGGTTTCACAATGAATTTGAATAATTGGTTTCACAATGAATTTGAATAATTGGTTTCACAATGAATTTGAATAATTGGTTTCACAATGAATTTGAATAATTGGTTTCACAATGAATTTGAATAATTGGTTCTAGAATAAATTTGAATAATTGGTTCTAGAATAAATTTGAATAATTGGTTCTAGAATAAATTTGAATAATTGGTTCTAGAATAAATTTGAATAATTGGTTCTAGAATAAATTTGAATGATTGAGCCAGAAGGAATTCGAATAATTAATTCTGGCGTGAACTTGATTAGTCGATTTCAAACGAATTTATATTTGTTTAAGAATGTATTTGTGTGGATGATTGTTTCTAGAATGTATTTGAATTTTAATGATTGATCTAGAATGAATTTGAATTTTAAAATGAATTTAAGTTGATTCTACAATGATTTTATTGGTTCCAGAATAAATTTGAATGATTGGTTCTAGAATGAATTTGAATAATTAATTCTAGAATGGATTTAAATTTATTCGCGAATGAATTTGAGTGATTGAGTTTAGAACGAATTTGAATGATCGACGATGATCCCGGTATCCTAAGTCTAGGCAATCAGTATCCTATATGCCTCTCTCTTTTAACGTACGCTAATTTTGATGTCAGATTATATGAAGGGCTTCTCCATTCACTTTGGACACTGACAACGCTGTTCAGGTCTGCCACCTGTGCATTTTAAGATACAATATTAAACTTTGATCAGTGACTGCGCGATGATCATCCATTTATTCTGATTGATTTATTCCTGTATTGAGGCACAAAATGTTTTATAATAGAAAGTCTTTTTGGATATATTTCTGAGATACGGCGTGCGCCGCTTTGTGTGATCAAATCGGGGCTCGGAGTTTCTGATAGCAGTAACCGATTGATAACTACGTGTATAGGAAAAAGGATCCCGGTAGTAAGAACGGTGACCATGTGTCCCGTTTCACTGAACGACACGTACGAAAACGGAACAAAACCGTCATGAACCGAGGACACACTCGTGTCCAGCCTGGCTTTATACGTTCCAAGGGTTGGTCACGGGCGAGTTGCGTTGTCTCTACACCATTGGCGTTCTTCAAATGTTGGAGGCTGGAAGTTATTGGAAGGCTGGTCGAAGGGAACGACCAGGACCTTCCAGCCCCCACCCAAAGTCGCAGGAAACGACGCTATTCCCAATCTTCCATTCCGACTGGCCATACATTAGTCGAAGAACGTCAACAGTCACAGTCACGCCACACGTTGGCTATTATTGTGTTATGGAAGCAAATACAGTCGACGCTCGATATAACGACTTCCCTTCGTCCCGTCGAAAACGGACGTTATATTGGGAGGGTCGTTATATCGAAAGTAAAACATACACAATAGTCGTTCTATGAAAACATTTGTGACTTACCCTACCGGTCGTTATAATGAAACGGTAGCTATAACGTGGGGTCGTTATAACGAGAGTCGACTATATTTGCCAAAGAACATTTTGCCAGCGTATGCCGCTGGAGGTTCATTGAAGCATGGGGGGGGGGGGGAGGAGGCAAACATCGGAAGCAAATATTTGCGAATGATTATTTGGACCAAGCTGGACATGTGTGAGCGCAGCGTAAAACTAAAACTGTTGTCGGTTGTGATGTTTAGTCAGCTCAGCATACTCTGAGAACCAGTGTTCGGTATAAAATCTGTTCGTAAGTCGAGAAGTAATGAATACTTGAGTTGAACCTTTTTATATTTTGAACTCGCATGGGGTGTTATCAGCAACATGGCCAAATGTTTCTCTCTCATCAATGAAATTTTCTTCCAAAATAACAGAGACCACATAAAAATCCATATACATATATATAATATTTTATTTATTTATTTACAATCTATACAGATGAACAGTAACAGTGACTAATGGCAGAATTACACATCCCAATGAATCTATTATACATTCCTATATCTATATACATAAATAATCGAAACTATATACATTAAGAATGTCCATGTAAATTCATGATGCCGAATCTTTCGCACGCGATAACATAATGCAGAGGGGAATATATTCTCGAGTTTATCATTTTGACGATGCATGAAATTTCTATAATACAGAAAAAATAATTGGAAGAAATTTACATAATAGTTCAGTTTATATACAGTATGGCCCTGTTTCGAGTAACTAACTAATCCAGGGAATTTCGAATCCATGAGAAGCACCTCCCTGATACTAAAAACTTAAGAATTTTCAAAATTTCTCAGTAGTAAATTTTTATTCCGAGTACCATATATTGTTTAGAGCAGAGTACGGAAGTTACGTGAGAATTTTGGAGCTTCGGGTGTGTGCGGTGGGGGGGGGGGGGGATAGAGATTATTGAACTTTAAGAAGATGGAATTATTGAACTTTTGGAAGCTCATGGGGAAGATTGATATGGGGATTTTATAGACGCGAGGATCGTGTAGATTTTGGTAGCTCAACGGAGGCACGTGCCTTATTTCCGGAAGCTAAAGAGATGCTCTTGTAGATTTTGAGCCTCGGGAAGGGGCTTAAGGGCAAAGCACGAGCAGATTTTTTGAAAAGGTCAGAGAAAGCACATGCAGATTTTGAAAGCTCCGGGTAAAGCATTTGCTCAAGGAAGCAGAAGCAGAAAGGTAAAATAAGTCTGAATTATACCCTCCTAACGAAAACCTCCGTACGAAAATATTTTCTGAAGTCACGTCCACATTCATGTGCAAAGTCGCTCAAAAGATCGCTCGATTTGTGTCGCAGAACAAGTGTTGCACGATTTTGTATATGAGTGTGGGCACATGTTCTGCGGCGGCTTAAGGCGCGTATACACTAGCGCGCGGATCATGCAATGAAAGCATTCGCAATTGGTTGTTCAGTAATTTGTACGGTGTTGTGAACGATTCTCGAGTTGTTTTCACTGGACCCACCTGAAATCGGTTTTTTCGACGAACACAAATTAAAGAAAAGAACACAAAGGGAATTTGTGTACCCAGGAGCGGATTAGAACCGCTGCAGGCGGTGTGTGTGTTGCAAGACCTGTGCGCTAGTGTATACGCGCCTTTAGACTCGCGACTTTTGTCTATTCGTACGTGGATTTTGGAAGCTCGGGGGGGGGGGGGGGAACACCAGGAGCAGATTTTCTGTAAAATCGGGGAAAGTTCGTTCAGATTTTAAAAAGCTTCAAGAAGGCAGTCACTGGAGGAAACCGAAACAGAAAAGTAAAATGAGTCTGGGCGATGCTCCTTTACGAAAACGATTGTCTAATTCGGTTTCATTACAGTAAGATTATATATTTTGCTCGTCCAGGATTTTTGGAAGCTAAAAAAATTGGTGTGTGGGTTTTGGAGGCTCATGGAAGCATGCGAAGATTTTGAACGCTCAGGGAAGCTGAAACAAAAAAAAAAGCTAAGCGAAGTCTAACGTAACGATGTTCCTAATTAAAAAAAGTGAACTAAATGATTCCCTAATTCGGTTTTGTCACGGTCAGTTACAGATGTTGCAATCATGTTAACTTTCGAGATGATGCAAAACATCATATCTAAGGAAAACAACGTGAAAGCCTAAGACACACCTCTCCGGAAAATGCTCATTGAAAAACATTGATCTCCGTACGTTTTCTTTCGTACGGAATTCTGAGGCTTGGGTCTATGGGTTGAAATCCTTTATACCTAGGGATATCAACTTCACTACCTTCCGATTAGTTTCATGAATTAAAAGTTCCAAGATTTATTCCGATGAATACTTATCGACGTGGATGACGCTTGTATGTGATATTTATCACCAATAACGTAAACATTTACGTATAAGCCTTGAAGATACTGTATTGCACCAACACCCCCTTTATAGCAGAAAGCCTCCACGCAAAGCTCGCGTCGTCACTGAAATCGTCAAATTCACCTATAGTCATTGGATATACTGCAGAAATGATAAAAATTTCGCACGACTGCTATATCCAATGACTACAGGTGAAATGGACGGCTTCAGTGACGTCAAAGCTTCGAGCGGAGGTTTTCTGCTATAGAAGGTGTTGATTGTACTCACTTTATGGTGATAGTGGTGACTCAATGAATTTAATCTAGGCTCACAAAGTGTCATGATACTTCTTTACATAATAGGTACTGAAATAACTCAATAGAGTTACAATAAATACACATAATTTTGATATATATATACAGCGGTTATTTGCTAGGACTTCACCGTGTGGCAACACCCGCATTCTTTCCTAATTCTGCCCCAAAAAAAACTTTCCCATTAACGTTAAGAAGAGGCTTTGGTAGAATATTTCCAGCGGAAGAAACTGCTCCCGATTTCAATGGAAGAGTTGCTTCGAACACGATTGGGCTACCTCTATTACCTTCGGTCAGATCGTTCCCCGAGTAGTCACCGACGGCGTTGTTTGACCCCAGGTCTTTCTTGACCGCCATCTGTTCCTGATGCTGTTGCTGCAGCTCCTGTTGCAATGCCCTGAGCAGTAGAGTTTCCTCTTGTTGGGTTAGGGTACGTCCATAGTGCACCGCTTCCCGCTTCTCGCTTTATTGCTTAAACCGCGGCAGTTGTAGAAGGCGAGATGATCCCGCGCGATTCTAGCTGGTGGTGGTTATAGTGCACCGCTCGCGGGAGCGTCTGCTTGCATGGGCAGTTGGCATCATTGAGCTATCACGTGGGGATCTATTGTGTGTTTTTGTTGACAACAAAAAATATTTATTATAAAATTAAACATGAAAGAATGACGAATGTACATGAAATTAATAGGACTCGCCTTGAAGTTGCAATGGGTTTAGTGTAATCGCTAATTATAGTAAATTAATTAATTGATGATAAATCAGCGATTTCGCTTTTAGTGCCACAACAAATTTTCGATTAGAAAAACGAAAATTAATCGTTACAAAATTCTGTTTGATTTAGTTTTATCGTTAATTAGTTTATATTAATGATAAAACTAAATCATGATCGATAATTAACTAATCAACTAATAACGATAAAACTGAACTGGCCGATAATTAACTAATTAACGGCAAAATCCGTTGGATTTCGTTTTATCGTTAATTAGTTTATTAACGATAAAACTAAATCATGATCAATAATTAGTAACGATAAAACGAAATCCAACGGTATTTTGATTAATTAACGATATCGTTTTCATTACGTCAACTAATTAACGATTAGTATTAACAATAATTAGGCGTCATAAAAACTCCGTTGGATTTAGTATGATAATTAATGATCCTTAATTAATTAACGATTTCGCTTATTATGTCATAACTAATTAAAGATTAGTATTAGCAACAATTATCCATCACAAAAACTCCGTTGGATTCAGTATAATCGTTAATTAACCTTAATTAATAATTAACCAACGATATTGCTTTTATTATGTCATCTAGTTAACGATTAGTATTAATAATTAATCGTCACAAAAACTCCAATTGGATTCACTATAATTGGTAATTTTCTTTAATTACTTAATGATTAACGATTTCGCTTTTATTATGTCATAATTAATCATCGATTAGCAATAACGATAATTGATCGTTACAAAAACTCCGTCGATTTACTATTCCAAAAACGAACACTTAGAGGAAAGTATCCGTTCAAAACTGCAAGCGGTGAGCCGGTCAAGCGAGAAAAAGAAATAATAATTCATTCTGGTTAAAGCGGGTAAAAGCAGTTTGAGCCGGTATAAGCAGGTAGGCGGGCGCACTATGGCCGCCCCAATGAGTTTTCACGATCTTTTTTCAGCCGCGATAAAGCGAGTAGCGAGAAGCGGTTCACTATGGACGTACCCTAAGGCTCTGTTTGTAGCTATCCTCGTTTCCAGTTGCTCCCTGACTGTTGCCTAATATCAGTGGTATGTCGTAGTCTTCGTTTTGACGGTTTTGGGAGTATGTAGTTGGTTGCTGGGTGATCAGCTGTTGCGGCTGCTGGTTGCCGTAATTCTGCGGTTGGGCAGCGCCGCCACTGTAGTGTCCTTGCTGATTACCGCTTATGAGTCGAATGTTGCCATCATCTTCGGCGGTTGGAACGACTGCGTATTTCTGTGTCGTTAGCCTATCGTTGTTGTTGCCAGGACGGGGTTGAAGGGTCCGTGGATTCTCGTACTCAGCGGATATCTTATCGTTGTTGTATTTCCGTTGTTTCTCGGCATGGTCGGCGGTGTACCTGTTGTTATAGTCACGGTTGTCTTGTGGGGTTGGGTTCGACGCCGCGTATGACTGAGGATACTGGCGTGTGTTAGAACCATAACGTGCCGGAACATTTTCTTGCGCAGAGTCGTCGTCGTAAACGTCCTGCTGAACGTACTGCAGCTTCGGGCTCTGGCTGTTCGGCTGCTGCTGGTTGACGTCATTGTTGGCAAAAATCAGTGGCCTGTTCATAACGTCGGATGGGCTATAATTGGGAATAATTTCGCCATTTCGATTCGCAAGTAACAAGATACCAGCTGGAGTCCTTTGCTGCTGGCCATCATTTATATGAGCGACTTGCTGGGCTTGGTTCTGGGATTGAGACGTCTGCATTGGATTAAGCTGTCGAAAGGAAAGTACAACGTATTACAATAATGCAACATTTAAAGACAGAACAAACGGAAGTTAATCCACACATATTTCTGATACCACTTGTATATTTCATATACAAGCTGATAAAAGTATATCTTATCCAGGAAATTAAATAGCGTTGTACGTGATGAAGAAAGACCAACAAAGAGGAAATGAACAGAAAGGAAATGAAATGAAAAAATTAGTTCAATATACTGTATAAATAAATAACTTTATAGATACATTTCCCTATCTCTGATATAGATCAGAAAGAAAAAATAATGAAAGAGATTTTTTCGAGACATACTTTTGAGTCTTTCAAGATATTTTCATTATCTTTCGGAGAGTTTTTCCAAGATACTTTTGAGTCTTTCAAGGTATTTTAATCGTTTTTCGGAGAGTTTTACCAGATAGTTAAGTCTTTCCAGATAATTTGAGTCTTCGAAGGTCTCGAAAGGTCTTCGAAAGACTTAAAATGTCATAAAATATCTTGAAGGACCTTTCTAAAGACTACCAAGGTATCCCAAAAGCTTTCAAGATACCTTGGTAGTCTTTAGAAAGGTCCTTCAAGATATTTTATGACATTTTAAGTCTTTCGAAGACCTTTCGAGATATTTCATGACCCCGGGGGTAGTTAATTCTAACACAATTGACACGTTTAAAAAGAAATACGATAAATATATTTGGATGAATCGAGAAGCTATCCACATACTTACGTAAGACAGTCATAAATATTTTTATATGGGCAGTGTATTATATATGGCATGAAATATATGGTTTTATTCGTTATGAGCATCTTATTTTTTTCAGCCATCTCGTTGGGCATTTTGCCCATTGTGACCTCGTGTTTGCATTTTGGTAGACTTTCGAAAAGTCTTTCAAGATATTTTAACTCATATGCATCCGAAAGTGGAATAATCCGCGAAATCACGCGAGTACTCTTCACATCTCACCTAAAGAAGAATAATCCATCTGCACTGTGCGCAAAAATCCGTTTATTTAGCGATGCCCGGTTATGTGGGACCGTTATCGAATTCAAAGGGAGGATATACAAATGGGTGGTGGGCCTTCCGACATTGGGGGCCTAGAATTGCCCAGACATCCCGTAAATACGGGGTTCAAAGGCGTACATATTAGTGGAGAGTGATTGTGTATTGTTTGCGTTGCATGTGCGTGAACGATCGGTGGGGCTCAGCTAAACTCATTAAGTTTATTCGGAGTCCTGAGTCATCAGATTCCCCGTGCCTGTGGTTGGATAATTATAACTGAATCGGAGTGTAATTATCCGTGATAGAACAAGAAGAACAAGTCTGTCATTGGTCAGTTCTATTTCGAGCACACACGTACCCAATTTTTGGCTCGGATCGAGTAACGGGGTAAGGAAAGAGATGAAAGGAAATGATTCTATTTCCGCGCATCATTATTTTCAGGAAACCCAAATTCTGAAGACCATACTTACATCAAGAGTTACTCAACCCTATAAGTCCAAGTTAGTTGATGAATAATAAATGGGAATGGCGGGTTGTCAATCATTTCCGTCGCATCTCATTGGTATTCTTTCCTCGTGACAATCATTATCTTTGCAACTGATTTGCTGGTTTTTGTCATCTCGGTTTTTTGTCCGTGAAATCATCAAGTTATGGGGGGGGGGGTTATTTCTTTTTTGTGCATTTTCCACATGATAATCGGTTCCGCAGTTTGACATCATCTTGTGGGGGGTGCAGCAGCAGGAAGAACCACATTATATTATATAATAAAGACTTCACGTGACTCGAAAGTTGACAATAATCTTTTTGTTATTCTCGATTTTTCTCGAAGTGCTTGTTCAAAGACCCACGAAATGATGCCATCGATCATTCCCGGTGTACGAGGTTATTGCAGACACGTACGTGGATGCGGTTATCGCATCTCTTTGTCTCTTATCGGGTTTCGGATCTTGGACTGTGATACCACAATTTACTGTCAAGCCCATTTTTTTTTTAAATTCGTTAAACGCATTTATCAATTACTGTGTCATAAAGCTATGACCGATGTCAGTAAAGGGTTATAGGGATGATTATTTTTTCCGAGGATTCTTCCTTAAGGATTTTTCCTTATTATTTACAGGGGAAAAGACAATGAAATTTTATCCTTCAGAAAGGGACCTTCGTCATTCACAGCGAACGAGTTATCTTGAATTTGTTTCGAGAAAATTCAGAGGAATATTCTATTTGGAATCACAGTATTTGTCTTTAGATTAGTATAGAATAGCGGGGTACCCAACTTTCAGCCAAAGACTCTAACACGAAGCGGGCTGGAAGAGATTTCGGCAACGGGATAAGTCCAGCGGCAGAGTTCTGGCGTTCATTCGGACCAGATGCGGTCCGCAGAGGAGTTCCATCTGGCCCGTCAAAATGTTCCGGTAGAAAAATATCAATACAAACAAGACGATGTATATCTCGACGAACCATATTTCCCCTATAATTATCCCTACGGGAAAATACGGAACATTGCCCATTATCACCAAAACGTTATCAAAGGTTGCCATTCATCACTGGTGGACCAATGGTGGGAGATGGAAGTTCTACCGTGAATCGCATCGGATTAAAACTGAAAAAAAAAGTTTAGCTCGACAAATATGTAACATGATGTACATCATCTCTATACAATAGCCAGTTTACTGTATATCTTGTATTAACAAGTGGAGAGGACATTTCTCTACATATATGTCGCCATTGGTGGCCTTTATATCATTTACGAGTGATTAGCTGATTGTAGTCATCGCACGGTACCGTTCAGCATATATAAATATAGGGTGTTCTGTTAATGGACCGACAAACTCAGAGGGTAAATAGTTAGTATTTACATAAGAGGAAGAAAAATTGCAATAGAACATGGTGTCGCAAACCACGTTGAGAGGGTGAAAATGGCAAAAAACGCATGCAAGTTTCGACGTCACGCTGGAATGGCAAAAGGTACAATAATATAACAACAAAAAGATTTATTTGATTAATTACAACAAGAGTTGTTAATTATTACGACGGGGATAGTCGTCTTCGGTTAGGAGTTGTACCTTCTGGATGTGGAAGGGGTATATCTTCTCACTATGCAGAACATTCCAGACCGCCGTGTGCTGAGCATCGAGTTCAGCTGCAACCACTCGTGTACTTGTCGACGGGGGAATCGGCAAACCGTTGCAACAGGGTTTCTTCCATTTGAGGAGAGTGTATATAGTGCGGTCTCCCTGCATCAAGCCGTGCTAGGTGGAAGGTCCTCATCTCCCGTAGTAGTCGATCGATCGATCGATCGTGGCGAATGTAGTACGGTGCTGACAACGCCTCATTGGATATTGCTGTTGTTACATCCGCTGTGCGAAGCGCCCATTGCCATCTGCTCGACCGTAAATCAGATACATATCAGCGTATTCCTCGCTCGTGTAGTCAGCCATCACGACACTCATTGAATCAGACAACTAACTGTTACACGTGCTTACCACCACAATAGCGCTAATTTACGTTGACAGCAGAGCATGCGTTTACGTCAGATACGGAGAGCGAACCCACGAACGCATTCAGCGATCAACTGACATCTACTTTTCGCCTCCTCCGGACTCGGAGCCTGCATGCGTTTTCCGCGATTTTCCCCCTCTGAACGTGACTTGCGACACCATGTTCCATTGCAGTTTTTGTTCTTCTTGATGCCTACTAACAACCCTCTGAGTTTGTCGGCCCATTAACAGAACATCCTGCATATACGCTCAAAGGAAGAAATATTCTATCTACTCCTATAGTGTGGTGGTAGCGCCACTCGTGTGGGATGCGGGTTGGCGTCGGTTCGAGCCCCCGTAGAGGCAGAGATGCATTTTCCCCCGTTCTAAACTCAGCAACTCTACACCTAAAAGCCGGTTTTCCGAAAATCTTTCATTAGGAGGACATCTAATTAGATTCATAAGAATCATAACATTATTTATAAATTAATAATAGACTGAACATATTTCCTCGAGAAAAATCCTAGGAATTGGGATTCCAGATACGGGAAAATCTCCAGTTGCCGCCAAAAATGAAGCTGAATATTTGCATCAAAGTTGCTAATTATTGCTGAAATTGAAAAATCGCCAGTGGTAGAAAAATAACGCACTTGTTGAACGGATTAAAACAAATTATACTAAAAACACCACATGGCAATTATGGGAGATGAAAATTCCCATTTATAGTCATAATTATCTCCTCATACTGTAGTTCTCTAAGTTGGGAAAATAATTTTAATCGTGATTTCAGTGAAGAATAATTATACGAGAGTGCGCTTCTCTCGTTGAAAATACTAGAATAAACGGTCCATTTTAATGAAAAGGTCGGGACGAGGTCTGACCGAAACTACGGAAAAATACCGGAATGTTCCTGGAAAATATGGATCACCTTAATTACAAAAATAAATTTTGTAATTTATTATTTCGGTAAAGAATAAACATTCAAGAAAGCCTTGTGTTGGAGAGAACGGCACATTTTTATAACAAAAAGTCAGTCCGACCGAAATTACGGGAACGTCCCGTAAAATACGGGTCATGTGTCAGTTTATACACTGTATATCAGTTTCTAGTCCGATAGTAACACTGCATATCTGGCCAGCGGAACGCAAATGTTGTGTACACCTGGTATAGAAGATGCTTGGTTAGCCTTTGACCACAATCTAAGGGGGGGGGGGTCATTCAAGTATTACGTCAGCATCGAGGCGGGAGGGAGTTTCGGATTTGCTGACTTTTGATGACAAGGGGGGAAGGGAGGTTTGAAGGATGCTTACGACATCAACCAACCCCTTTTTGAAGATATGAAGTATTCTAAGCTGCTGACGAAATTTTGCTGGGAGGGGGGGGGGCAGTGTTTTGCTGACTTTTGCTGACAAGGTGGGGGGGTCACAAATTGCTGAAAATCTGCTTACGTAATACTTGAATGGCCCCGAGTCACAGGGGTGCGGTAGCCCAGGTCGGTTAGATACTCGCCTAAAGTACCAAAGGATGTTTAGAGGTGTCGCGATACCCGGTTCGTCCTTGTCAGAAAACTTTCCTGACACATGGATACCACAGAAACGACGACATGACAGCAGAAAAAATTGCTACCACACGGATTTCCCCCATAGAGGGGTTAGCGCACCAACCTCTCGATGAGTATAAAATACAAGCCTGCCGTTCGGAATAGGCGATAAATTGTAGGTCCCGGTCTAATTAGCCCTCGTGTGCAGAAAATGAACGTTGTGCGACAAAAATGATAAAATGATTAATGAGAACAGTAAGTGCAATAATGAGTCATACCTGAATCTGTCTCAGTCCAAACAGCAGGGGAAGAAGCTGGAATCGCCTGGCCCATCTGCGGAGCCTTCTTTCCCTTCTGTACAGAAAGAGCCTCGACAAAAGGCCTCCATTAGGATTGGGGAACGACGATTCCCTAACCAACATTACCTGGTTCGGCTTAGGTTGTTGGATCTGGAAGATGGGTTCCTGTGCCTGAGCTTGCAGGATCGCTTCCTGACGGTTCCCAGTGACCGTTTGCTCTTGGTCGCTGTCGGTGTTGTCTCTGCCGCTGCCACTCAGGAAGAAGTTCAGCAAGTCCATACGCTTATCTATCGGCGGAGAAGACTGCTGAACGTCACTGATTGGTTCGGAAGAATCGCCGTTATCATTCAGCAGCTGTTGAATGAGACATATTACATTTAAGATGAGAGTAATATTATTTCAGAGCTGTCAGATTTTAAGGCATGCCTCCCCTTTTTTGAAACTACTCAAATAATAAGCCTCATTTCAACACTATCATAGAAATAAGGCATAAGGCATGGAGAAGCGCATCTAGGTAGCAGAAGCTCAGGGAAGCCGTTCAAAAGAAAGTTAGAAAATCTCTTATGTAGGGTGAATTGTCAATATAAAAGTAATCCAGAATGCTATTACTACTACTCTTGACCCCACATGCACCTCGTAAACATTCCTCAGGTGAATTTCTAACCAATCGGTACACGCAGGAACGTGTTGGGTTGTGTATATATGCGTAGCCCAAACATGATTGTTGTTCTCATGTTTTTGAATGGGATATCGATTCGTATTCGAGCCTAGTTCAAAATGCTAAAAACCACATGCAAGTATTTACTTTTCACTATTTTAACCCCTGACGAATTATCTCGTTCAAACGCGAATGGAAGATATTCATTCTAATTTTCTCTGTTTTTTTTTTACCTCTTTTCTCATCGTCACGAAGCTTCATTGTAACCAGAGTTGTTTTTTCCCCCTTCCCTTGATACACATTTCTTCCTATGCCCCTGTTTAGTGATCCCCTCAATATTTTCCTACTACATAAGAGAGAGATAAGTCACACAGGGGGGACGGTCAGAAAGAGAGGGTGGAAGCGAAAGAGAAACCTATATATACTGTACTCTTTTTTTCCTCTTGTATTTTTAACATGCCAACAAGAAAACCAGTGTTTTCTTTAGATTTATCGTTGATACTTCAAACTCAGGTTAGCAAAATTTGTTGCCAAAAGCCTGTATGCGAAGGGGATTGAAGGCATCAGAACGATTTCATGAAATTATTAAGCTTCAAAGATCATTATAAAATATTTATACAAAGCAAATTGTGATAACATTATAAAATAGTTTTAACATTATTTTCCATAGTTCTTCCAATATCTTTTAAAATACATTCTTATAGGATTATTGACAACTAGAAAATCTATTTTAAACAATTAAGTAGTTTTAATTCAAAGAATAAGAAGTTTGTGATAGACATTTCTTGCTTTCGTGATCTACCCGCGATTCTTGGATCATAAGTTGAGATACATGTAAAAGTTCATGTAAGAAATACCAAGAAAATTTATGGCAATTATTGGGAAACTAAAAATGTATTCTCTTCATAAAATTACGAAATTGCAGCTCTAACAATGACTATTTTGGTAACAATCAATTAAGAATTTTTAGTTCAATCAACTTACCTCACTGATGATATCTTGAGAATTTCCGATGCTCATTAAAGTCACTGAAATCAATTGAAAAAAAAAATTTAGAGAAGAATATATTTTGAATAAGAATTGTAAACGTATTTTTGATATGCAGTCTAATCCCGATACATTGAATTTAGTTTAACAAATCTATTGAATTTTTTTGCATTCGATCATTCGTGATCTAAACCAATCACCGTTCGTTAGATCATTTCACGAGTTCTCTCTGTTTTTGTGTTGACTTTTCTTGATTTATTGGATCTAACCATCGAGCTTATATATTACTGGAGGGAGCGTAGACATCAAATGCAAGGAAATCACGTGACTCGGTGAAAACAAAGTTCGTTTGCCCATACAGTTCGGTCTCTAAATATTGGGTTTTAAAGATTAAAAAAAAGGATAGAGAACTCATTGTAAAGATGAAAAAGATTATAAGATTATTAAGAAAGATTATAAGATTATAAGATTATTTATTAAAAGATTATTAAGAAATAATTTTTTTCATTAATGCTGAAAAATTTCTTTCATCAATTCTTGAATTTTCCTTCATTAATCAGCTGATCCCTTGGGAATACGTGAGGATCACATTAATAAAAAATAATAATAATAAAAAAATTAATTCTGGAATTTTCTTTCATTAATTCTGGAATTATTTCCTTAATTAATTATTATTTCTTTCATTATACTTCTGGAATAACTGCTTTCATCAATTCTGGATTTGTTTCTTTCATTACTTTTGGAATTATCTCATCGATGTTGAAATTATTTCTTTCATTTATTGTTTTAAATTCCTGAGGATGCCATAAGAAAATAACGGGGTATTGTGTTTGTTTTACTGAGTCACGTGATCTTCCGACGGATGATGTTGGGGGCCACCGTTCTCAGTACTGCTAAGGCGGAGGCCGTTGACGTCATGCTCTCTCCAGTAATATAAGCTCTGGTTATAACCGCTGGTTATAACCTTTTCGCCTATACTGATTTATTAACGAAGTTTCGACTGCATTATCTCAGGGCCGTCATTTCAACTTTTTTCCAGTCCAGGGGGGGGGGGTGGCAAAGAGCAAGTACTAAATGTACGCATATATATATATTTGTATATATATACATACCATTTGTAGTGTATTTTCAAAAGCCAGGGAGGGCAACGACCTCCCCCTGCCCCCCCTAAATGATGGGCCTGTGCATTATATCGCTAAAAACAATAGCGAAATTATTGTGAGACACAAATTCTAGTTACAAATTTATAGTTGCTAAATTTACATATCGATTTTAAAATCATTTCTCTCAAAAATCCTTAATGACATAACGACCACTCAGATCACGTTCAATAAATATTATTAGAACTTGGATCATCATGAAACTTTTATAAAATTACATTCATAATTAAATGGCATAATCATATTTTTCGGAAATTTTGTCATGTTAATTCCACAGAATAATTTTTTCCCCCTTCAGAAGTTTCTGAAATGCTCGACGAATAAATTTTCCCTAAAATCTAAAATTTATTCTTAACGTGATTCCTATTCAAAATGGATGCGGCATCGATTTTCTCATCTCAAGGCTGAGTATTTCGAAATTGCAAAATACGTGAAATGAATAAAAAAGTAGCGGAATAAATACATCACCTAAGACGGCAAATATCCTCGTCCAAGATTCCATGATGTTTCTTTCTTGTACGTGTTTTTATTGGAAAAACTGCAAAGTGCGTGATATGGGGTTATTTACGCGGCGAGAGAAGGAGCGATCGTATCCTGTGGTTTAAACTAAACCACTTTCTCCACACGAGTATAAAAACCGTTAAGCGCGACAGTGCGTTCAAGTTATTTTATGTTCGAAATTTCCGCTATTCTCTGCTCTATATATGAATCGCGTCGCGATTCTAGCCAATGACGTCGCTATTATACGTCACGAGAGAAACCACTTTTTTTTCTTTTCCGTTTCTTACTTTTCCGTCTAAGAAAATTTTCAATTTATGCGAAGATAATAAATATAAATCTGGCAATGAGTGAAGAACTCGATTTCTTCGGAAAATTATGCAGCAAATCAATTTGCTAATTTTTCTCTTCGGTGTGCGTTTCTCGTATCTGTGCGTAAAATTGGCTCCTATTTTACGTAATAAATATCAATATATTTCCGCGTTCTATAGGCATCTCTTGTGTGTGTGTGTGTGTGTGCATTGAACAGTAAAAATAGTGTTCGTTTAAATGGCGGAGGAAAAATTTTCAAGTTGTGCTTTAGTGTTTGTTATCCGGAGTTTCCTGTTCCCGATACCTAAAGATTATGTAATATACTAGAAGAAATCTCGTATTTTAGATGAATGAATTGATTAATTATCATTGACCATCGACGGATAAGTTGAAATTCAAATTTGAGTCACGTAGTTGGAACGTGCATTGGAAGCCACTGTAATTTCTAAAAAGACATAACACGTTTTTCAAATCTGATAGGAATAGCATTGCTCGAAAACCTTTAGAATTTGAATAACGACTGGCCCTTCGAAGCATCTCGACTAAATGCAATGGTTTTTCTTGAAGTATTCTTTCCGTTAATTGGATTTAGTTTCTTTGGATTTTCAGTTTGTCAGAACAAAAATTGATTTGAATTTTTTCGTGGAAATAAAAACTGCTAGTCAAAATTTTAGGAACTATTTCAAACATAGATTAAGATCTACTTCTCAGTTCAAGAAAAATCTTGTAAAGCTATCTTCTAATAATTGTAATTCTCAGTCTTTGGATGAACCATACAGCCGTGTCTATTTTTTATAGGTCCAATGCAAGGGGGAGGGGGGTACAACCTCCTGCCCGCCAAGGTGTTCCCCCCTTCCCCCGCCCCGCTCGTGAAAGGTGTTCCTAGTTGACCATATCTCCTTAGTACGGAAAATCTGAATCCATACGAGACATCGCAAATAATCACCAAAAACACGGACGGGAGGCAAGTAAAAGTGTCAATTATAGACAAAAAACTATCAAATAACAGTTTTAGATAAACCAACGACAAGCTCTTTTCCCATCTCCTATGCGGGGTCAATGTCGACAGATAACTTTTAGTCTCAAGACCCATGGTCATCATTGCATTCCTGTGCATATGTTTTCGGATAGCGACCGTTAAGTGTGATCGACCACAGATCTAAGGCTATAATGGCATTCCCGTACGTATCTTTTGGAATTTTAGTGACTTAGGGGCCGTTCAAATATTACGTGAGCAAATTTTTAGCCATTTTTGACTTCCCCCCCCCCGCTTGTCAGCAAAAGTCAACAAAACACTGCCCCCCCCCCCCTTGTCAGCAAAATTTCGTCAGCAGCTTAGAATATTTCATATCTTCAAAAAGGGTGGTTGATGACGTAAGGAAACCTTCAACCCCCCCCCCCTTGTCATCAAAAGTCAGCAAATCCGAAACCCCCTACCCCCCCCTCCCCTCGATACTGACGTAATACTTGAATGACCCCTTATTACTGTCTTTACTATATTCTATGCCGTTTTTTTTTTAAATATCGACAAATAAACTATGATTAACAGTTTTGGATAAGCCTTAAAACTATGTCGCGACATTTTCATGTGTACTTTCTCAAATCCCGACTAATGTGTGACTGTGAATTGCTCTTTTAGATAAACCATAGACCTACTCTCATGAGTAGTGTCTTTTGAATACTACTACTACTTAACCTTACACGCACCCCGTACATTATTGCTGAAATCGCTGAAGGGCGAGGACGTAAAGAGCTGCTACTACTAAACCACCCCCGCCCATTCCTCTGCGGAACTTGTAACGAGTTGTTACATGAAGGAATGTTCTTGTACGTGTTGTGAATCTAACATGAAATTTGTTTCTGTGTAATGCTTGTTATGTATAGTACTTGAACTTGAACTTGACCCCAGCCGTAGACATCGGACGTGTGTTGAATTGCTCCAGTATTTACATTTATATTAAGTGATAAAAAAGGAGATATTTATACTACTGAATTGGTTATTATTTTTTTATTTATTTTTTTCATCGGTCATTATCAACATGCCGATTTCCGCAGTTGAATTTAGATGCCGTGTTGGTTATTTCTCTCATGTGCAGTATTCAATTATCCCGAAAATGTGTATATCTGTGAACCAACAAGCGACACATAGAGGGGAAAAATCTGGAAGTGTGTTTTATATTTTGCTTTACCTGCTTGCGGCAGCAGTATCTACGGCGTTACTCTTTCGTTCCGGTATCGAGCGAAATCCAGGACCTGTCACTCCGACGGAGAATGAAAGAACTCTGTCACTACAGGATTTTGGTTTCAAACCTCAAAGGACTTTGGTACGTACCCCGACTAGTGCACCTAATTACACCTCCAAAAGGCCGCGGGTTTTGTCGTCACCTGACCTTTCGAATGGTGGTCGTTCTTCGAGATGTGAGTGCGAGAACTATTTTTTGGAAATCAAAAATTTGCTGCTATGTAATACAAGTGCCGTTAATGATCTTAAATCTAAGTTTGACATTTTTGAAAAGAATTTTGCTCAAACAAAGTCAGATGTTGAAAACCTGAAAGCAAGCAACAGTTCTTTATTAGACCAAAACGAGGAGCTAAAGTCTGAGATCTCCACTCTCAAATGGAAACTGGTCGATCAGGAGCAATACTCGCGTTCAAATAATCTGATTTTTTACGGAATGGACGTCGACAAGAACTCCAGCTCTGGTGAATGTGAAGACAGACTTAAGGAATATTTACGTGCCGTGAAAATCCCGAATGCCGCTTCTGTGGCATTTGACATTGTGCATGTCCTCCCGCATAGTAATGATACGAATCCTCCTGTTATTGCAAAATTTGTTAAGAGATCTGACAAAAATGAGGTACTTCAAAGTTATCGTAAAATGAAGCGTGTAAAATTTTCAAAGTTTGATCCAGTTCCGAATTCAAGTGCCTCCAATGTGAATAAAAGTCCAAGCGGAACTAATGAACCATCAGTAATAAGTAATCCAGTAGAGGAAAATTTCAGTGATACAGCGCAACGCATAAAAATTAGTGAAGATTTCTGTCGTGTATTTAAAATAATCCGAGAGCAATTAAAACCAATTATGAGGGTGGCCATATTTAAGGGTAGGAAAACAAGATTGCTGAAAGATTGCCTAGTTATAGAAGGTATGCGATTTACGTACGATTTAGATTCGAATACTTTAATTTCAACCAATGGTCATGATGATTTTTTGAGAACATTAATCAGTGATTTACCAGCGAATAATAGACTATCGAATAAGCTCTGAAAATGCGGCCGAGAGCCCGTGAAATTAAAATCCCATATAAATAAATTGTCCAAATATTCTAAGAAATCAAATCCTTCAGTGTATTATAATGCAAAGTCTTTGCTAAATAACATAACTTTTAACGTAGACTCTGGAATCTCTAATCATCATGGATCTAATTTACATGATGAAGTAATCTTTTGCGATCAGATTATTAATCTGGTTGAGAGTGATTTTGATTCCGATTTATTACCTGCAAATCGAAGTGTTGATTTGTTGCCTTTATCTCAAAATGCGAATTTGAATTTTGTTGATGCACACACTGATTTGGTCATTTGTAACAGAAATGCCGATTTAAATGTTGATGGTCAGTGCCGTATCTTTAATGTTAACAATCAAAATGTCAATTCAAATGAAAAAAATCAAAATGACAATTTTTATGTGTTAAATTCAAATAATATAATTAACGGTAATCATGATAATTCCGATGCAATGGTTGGAAAAGAAAAAAATATGTGTAGCCAAAGCGAATTCAATATTTTCTATTGGAATATTAATGGATTTTTAAATAAATCGCATAATGTTTTCCGCCGTATATCCAATTTTGACATTTTTATTCTAACTGAGACCTGGATGTCAAAAAATATACTGCCACCAATAATTTGGAAAAATTTTAAGTTATTTCAAATAAACGCAAGTAGAACACACAAATTTGGTAGATGCTCGGGTGGGATAATGTTTGGAATCAAATCAGGTATCGCAAATATTGTACATTTTGATTCATCGCAAAACTGGATTGTTTGTAAAATTAATAAATTAAAACAAATCAACGTGTCTCCGATTGCTATTGTTGGTGTATATTTACCCCCTGGCACAGATCATGATCATTTAGTTTTCCCTCTAAAAAATGTAATCCTCAATCTGATCGATCAAGGTTTTAATGTTATTTTGTGTGGAGATGTTAATGCACGTATTGGACTGAAAGGTGATCTATATACCGGGGATAATATTTTTCATAGTTCCCTTTCATTAATCCGTAAATCTCTTGATAATAATTTAAATAATCGTGGAAAATTGTTTTTGGATCTATGCAACGATTGCTCATTGACAATCCTAAATGGAAGAATAGCGAGTGATTTTATTGGACAGTTTACTTTTATTGGGGGGCAGGGATCTAGTGTCATTGATTATGTTGCAACCTCTCCCGCTTTATTGCAGCTTATAAATAAATTTGAAATTGTTCACTGGATTGAGTCTGACCACAGCCCTTTGGTGACATCCTTTCATTCAAATATCCGAACATCCCAGAAAAATAATAAACAAAAACCTCGCACATTAACCACTAACAAATTGATTTGGAATCCTGCTCTCAAAGAACATTTCCGTAGTGAGTTAAACTCTAAAATGACAATCTCTCCAGAATTTTTTTCAAGTCTCGCGGTTGATAATTCAGTTTCTGTTGTTGAGAATGCCATAAAAAATGCTGCTCGTTCCGTGGGAATGGTGAGAAGTTACGGCTCTAATTGTAAGCTGTATGAACCATGGTTCAATAATGAATGCAAAAAAGCGTTGACATTATGTAAACGGGCCTTAAAGAGATTTAGGTCCTCTCATTCAGAAATTGATCGATTAAACTACGTATCTTGTAAGAAAAGTTACAAAAGTACCCTGAGACGAAGTAAACAAAATTATTTTTTAGATTTTAATGCTAATTTAATGAATACCAGAAATTCAAAGGAATTTTGGTACCTAATAAATAAATTTAAAAGAAATCGCAGAATCGTTCCAGACATTTCAATTGAAAATTGGTACACTTATTTTTCCAATTTTATGCCCCCAAGAAACTCAAGTGCACCTGCGAGAGATATCATAATTTCTTATAAAGATCCAATTTTAGATCGGGACATTCTCATGGTCGAACTTGATTACAATCTTAAAAAACTCAAGCAAAACAAAGTACCTGGACACGATGATGTTAGAAATGAATTTTTAATTCATTTACCAGAAAATGCTAAACTTCTTTTACTAATTCTTTTTAATAAAATATTGTCATCCAATACATTCCCCGACGCATGGTCAAAATTAATTCTTAACCCCATTTTTAAAAAGGGTGATGTCCATCTCGTATCAAATTATCGCGCAATTTCTCTAGTTTGCTGTACGTGCAAACTCTTCACCTCCATTCTAAATCAGCGACTGAACTTCTGGTTAAGTGAAAATAATATCATTAGTGATTACCAAGCAGGGTTTAGGGAGGGTTTTGGCTGTATTGATCATGTTTTCACTTTGAATTCTTTAATCCAATTGCAGTTTTCGAAAAAGAGACGTAAACTTTATACCGCTTTCATTGATCTCAGTCGCGCGTTCGATTCTGTAAATTATAGCATTTTATGGGAAAAGTTATCTCGTTATGGAATTAGTCCCGGGTTCATCTTAACTATAAAAAATTTCTATGATAAAGCAAAAGCATATGTACGTTTTAACGAGGAGATTTCATCAAGTTTCCCTATAAAATCTGGTGTATTGCAGGGAGAGATCTTAAGCCCTAACCTTTTCTCCCTATATATCAATGATATAGTTCCGTTATTGGAAAATTCGGGTATTCCTGGCATATGTGTTGACTCTAATACTGAAGTACATATCCTGCTTTATGCAGATGATATGGTCCTGGTTGCTGATACGAAGCAAAATTTACAGCGAAAAATCAATTTAGTTTTTAATTTCTTTGAGAGTATCGAATTAGAAGTTAATTTGAATAAAACAAATGTTGTTATTTTTAGAAAAGGGGGCAAAATTGCCAAATCAGATAAATGGTTCTGGAAAAATCAAGAAATAGAAGTGTCCAAACAATATACTTATCTGGGTGTGCCTTTTTCTTCTTCTGGTTCTTTCTCCATAGCTGCTTCTTTTTTTATTAATAAAGCAAAAGTTGCTGTTAACTCTTTAATACCTTTGTTAATTAAAACTAAATGCAATAACCTTGGTACTCATTTGAAATTGTTTAACTCACTTGTTTCCTCGGTGTTATTGTACGGTTCTGGTGTTTGGAGTCACGGGTACCTTGACGAAATTGAAAAAATCCATTTAACTTTTTTAAAAAGAGTTTTCCGATTGAGATCCAACACACCTGGCTATATAATACGATACGAAACTGGACGAGCAACTCTAAAACGATCGGTAATAAAATTAATTCTGAATTTATGGGTACGCATTCTGAATCTTGGCGATAACAGGCTAACAAAAAAATGTTTTATTGCCCTTAAAAATCGGAAAAATAACAATACAACTTTTAACTGGGTTTCCCAAGTTGAACATATTTTATCCGAATATGGCTATGCTTATGTATGGTCACTGTCTATTCCCGAAATTAAACGTACTATACCTTTCATTTTAAATCATATTGTAACTTGCGATTATCATAAAGATTATAATCATATTTTAAACTCAACATATTTCCCACATTATAAACATTTAATTTTTTCATTTTTACGCGAGCCATATTTTAATTTTAATTTACCGTTCAGAGTCATTCGTACTTTTTTCCGACTGAGATCTAGTTTATCCTTTCTGAGTGACAATGGTGAAATTACATTTTGTTATAACTGTGAAGAGATCTGTGCGTTTTGTAGTTCTGGACTCAATGGCAGTGTCGTACATATCCTATTTCATTGTTCCCTTTTTCATGTTTACCGTAACAGATATATTTTGCCGCACTGTGAATTTATTAATTATAATGAAAATGGATTTCTGCAATTATTAAATATTAACTCATCGAATAGAAATTTTATATTAGATATACACAATTTTTTTAACAATGTCTGTTTACTTCTATCTGAAGTTGATATGTAAAAATTAATTAACCCCCGACCCTCGTTTCATTTTATTACTATTTTTTGAATTATGATGTATTTTTGTAAATGTATTTTTGTGTGTAATTATGATGTTGCCGGTCTTTGTAACGGGCCAATGGCCTATATGCAAATAAATATTATTATTATTATTATTATTATTATTACTTGAACTTGAACTACTAGACAGATTACCCACGTTAATATTCCTTACGGAACCTCTAACGTAAAGGGTATCTGTTGGAAAAGTAGCAACACCCTCCTAGCCCATAAAATCCATCCACCCCACCTGAATCAAACATGAGAACACTTTTTCAAAGTATACGGGGGTAAATAAAAAAATTAAAATATATAGTAACCACAAAATAATGTAAAAATTAAACATTTGTGGAAGCACAACACCCGTCAGAGTCCAAGAAAGAAAGAAAAAGAGAAATTGGGGGGGGGGGGGAGACAGAAAAATGCAAATATGGTAAACGCACCAGAAATGCAAAGATGGCATCTTTGGTATGTACAATTCACGTCACAGTCCAAGTACATATGTTTAAAAGGGGGGGGGCAATGAAAAAAAAACCCATGTGTGGAAGCATAAAATGCAGGTCACACACAGTGCGAGAAAAAAAAATGAGGAACAACAGAAATGCAAATAATGGTGAACACAAGAAATATTCAAAACTTAAGCATCTGTGGCAAGCACAATGCACGTATGTATAGTGCTGTTCATTCAGACGAGGATATCGCAGTATTGGGACTGCAACACCTACGCGACCGGTTGACTCGAGACTTCACGTGCTAGTCTTTCCATTACGTTAGTGACGGTATATTCTGAAATGTTTCTAAATACGTATTTATGTTACGGTGAATGCGATAAATTGGATTTATTACACATAATAACCTGTTATTATGCAATCTATACACTCCAATCGTCTTGGAAAGTTTGATAAATATATCACTTTTTTACCGGCGAATATGCATAATTGGTCGTTGATGAATTTTATAAATACTAAAAACATTATCGCTTTTACCGGCGATTACGCATAATACCCTAGTGAAATTGATGACTTTGGTAAGTATGAAAAAAAAAAGAAAATACAAATTATCATGTATCATATAGTGCGATTTATCATGTTTACCAACGACGCGACTCTTGGGTATTATACATAATCGCCAGTAAAAGTGATAATTTTTCAGTATTTACTAAATTTACCAACGACGCTATGGTACTATGCATAATCACCGATGGAAAGGGATAAATTTGGGGAAATTTATCAAACTTACTAAAATGCTCGATTAATATGTATAATAACCGGATTTATCACATTTACCGTAACATATGGATGGCGCACTCCTACTCACAGTTCTTTATTTATATGCGACTGCTCGTTTTTAGTTAGTTGATCCTTCACCGTCCTTGTGTCATAATTGCTGGCCGTTTTCATACTACACGCTAATCAATGGTTGAGTTTAAATGCTTCATCTATCTTATACGTAGTATTGACAATTACTCTTGTGATCGTGTGGAGGTAAAAACTATAACTGCGCCATTTTTCTCCCAGTCGCTTGAGACCCAGAAGAGTTTTTAATAGTAGCGCCGTGTGATGAAGAACAAGCAACTTGACTCGTTCAGTCGCTTGGGCTCTGAGCCACTTGAGATCAATTTGGGTATCCCTCTAGGTTCCTCACCGTTTGCAAAACCCCTGATTCATGAGAATTTTCGTAATCACCTTTTTTCAAAAATGAAAAAAAACATATATATATATATATATACAAGGTGCATTGCAAACTGGGCATGACATTCTACTGACGCACCGTTGATCCTAGAGGTACACTTCCAAATAGAAAAAGCCTCGAAATGTATGGTAATACTCAGTGTAGTACTCAGATGTATCATTTCTTTTTTCAAGAGGTTGTATAGTTATCAAAATAAAAAATATTAACTTTTTATACAGTCCTCGTGTGCCCCAAAATCTAATTAGAAAGTTGTTGCCCCGTCTCTCTTGATGCCAACAAAAAATTCCATGTTTCTAAGTGCAATATTCACTGAGATATTCGAATTCGGAAAACGGAGGAAATTTGGGAAAAATCAGCTTTAAATGCGGGTAAAACGGCTTTTCCGGATTTAGGAATTATTTCTTTATTTTATTCTGAATTATTTTTCATTTATTCTAAAGAATTATTTTTTCATTTATTCTAAAGAATTATTTTTTCATTTATTCTAAAGAATTATTTTTTCATTTATTCTAAAGAATTATTTTTTCATTTGTTCTAGAATTAATCGTTTTTCAATGTTTTCAGCCATTTTTTTGAAAATGATCATCGAGCCACAACAATGAAAAGCCAAACAAGTGAATCTGGCCCTATAGGCCAACAATGCAAATTTTTTCTCCGAATCGGGGGGGGGGGGGAGAAGACGACGATCACCCCCTATCACCCTCCCTCGCCTGTATCCGTATATACACAACCCTGAAATACTTAGTCCAATCTCGGAACATTACGACAATAGGTTCCATTTTAAATCTTTCGAAACGAAGTCTCTAAGAAACATATGATGAATAATTTTCCTTCCTGAATTTTCCGGAACATTTTCGTGGAGCCTTAATAAGATCATGAGACAGACCATAGAACTTAAATTTTAGTCAAAATAAAACCTGAAAAAAATGTTTTTAAAGGAAAATCGCATCGTTATCAATGGGAATCACGTAATTAATCACGTGAGGAAGGATCAAAAAAGGAAGTGCGTATAATTTCCGAAGATATAAAACATCTAATAACTTCCGATTCTGGAAAAAAAGATTTTCAGAAATCGCTTCACGTTTATGTGTACTTTTGTCTGTATCAATTATAGTATTAAAGATCGTGAATCATCAATATCGCAAATTAAATCGGATTTTTTGTTTTTCCTCGCCGATAATAATAATTTACTTCTAGGGAAAGGGAATTTCTTTGTATTTCCTCTATGTTTTCAACAGGAAATATTTTCCCATCTGAATTAAATATAATTTTTGTAATAAATTGTGTATGTGAAACGAAGAAAGGGTGGGAAAAAATGATTGATGCAAAATGAATCGATTATTTGACGTTTGTAATACGTTGCTCCTTTTTAGTTATCTTTTATATGTGTATTATTTTTTCATTTATATTTGGATTAAGGTCCGTTGTTTAATCTAATTTTTATGTGCGTGAGTGCGTGAATGAGTTTCTTCACTGCAAGCTTATTAACGTTCGGGAAGTTGTGGGTTTTAAGGAATCAAATTTCCCATCATCTATTTACGTAAATTGCACGATATGTAATATAAATTCCGCTTCTTAAAAAATACCTAAATAATTTTATCAATACTCGCCTCTTACGGGATCCCGAATAATTTTTTCAACTCTCGCCTCTTCGGGATGCCGACATACTTTGTCAATACTCGCCTTTTACGGGATCCCGAAGGGTTTTGTCAACACTCGCCTCTTCGGGATACGGAGAATATTTTTCCACCACTCGCCTCGTACGGGATCCCGAATATTTTTTTCAAAACTCGCCTCTTCGGGATACGGGGAATATTTTTCCACCACTCGCCTCGTACGGGATCCCGAAGGTTTTTGCCAACACTCGCCTCTTACGTGATCCCGAATATTTTTGTCAACACTCGCATCTTCGGGATACGGAGAATATTTTGTCCACCCTCGCCTCTTGCGGGATTCCGAAATATTTTGCCAATACTCGCCTTTTAAGGGATACCAAATAATATTTTATTAATACTCTCCTCTTACGGGATGCTGAAATAGTTAGTCAACACTTGCCTTTTACGGGATTCCGAAACATTTTGTCAATACTCACCTTGCGAAGGATCTTTAAATATTTTGTCAATACTCGCTTCTTACGGGAACCCGAAATATTTTGTTAATACTTAATTCTAGAATTCTATTCCTGCCTCTCACGGGATCCCGAAATATTTTGTCCACACACGCCTTTACGTCTCGCATTCGACCAACTGTCACAGGATTCAAAAAATATTTTGTTATCTCTCACAGGATTCCCAAATATTTTGTTATCTCTCACAGGATTCCCAAATATTTTGTTCTCTCTCACAGGATTCCCAAATATTTTGTTCTCTCATAGGATCGCGAAACATTTTCATTTATTTATCTTCACGGGATCCTAAAATATTTTGTCAACACTCATCTCTTTTAGGATCCCAATAAGTTCAGCTGAGTTCTGCTAAATTAGAAAGTTTTCAACTGAATCGAGATAATTTTTACGTGGAATTCCAAAAATATTTCTTGAATTGCAAGATATTTCACAGACTCTCACTGGATCCTAGAATATTTAGTCCACACTCATCTACTAGGAAGGTCCGAAATAGTTAGCTCTGGTACTACTTTTAGTCGCTTACGCAGTATCAAAATAGTTGGTAAACTCTCCGGTTCCAAAAATATTGGGTTGACTGGGTTAATCTGACTAATGTTAAATCATGGGATGCCGAAATATTTTGTCAACATTCGGGCCTCTTACGGGATACCATCGACTACCCTGGAATTATTAAATATTTCATAAATATCAAAACATTATTCACATAATCTCGAAATATTTGAAAGAATAATGCGATCTATGAAATATTTGTGGTCGAAAATTAGATCTGTAAATTCTTAATTAACTCTCGATGGATTTTCAGATATTTTGGTTTTTAAAACGGGAAATCAAGGAAACAGATCTTTTTCGGATATATTATGTATTATTAATCCATTTCGTATGTTTCCAAGTTCTGTTCATGGGATCGTACTTTGTTCATAGAGATTTACTATCAAAACACTTATATTTCGCTTATTCGCGGTCGTAATTTGAAACTAAGTGTTCTTCCGTTTCTTCAAGTTTGTGAAAAGTGTCTCCACAGTGAATTCAATAGTTTTTAATTGACGAATTTACATAATCTATCATTTTTGAGTGTGAAAATGAATGATTATTACGTCTTCAGCGAAATCCTTTCCTTTAATAATTCCTTCTCTTTATTAACGACCGAGCTGATTTGAAATTTAGAAAGAAATTTTCTTGTAATAAAATTAAAAAATTTAAATTTTAACGTATGTACGTTATAGGTATTACAGCCTTTTCTTTTCAAGAATTCCTCGTAATCTGAAGAAATGTTTTGAAAGACATCACAAGTGTATATATATATAATTACTATTTAATTTTAATAAGAAAATAAGTGGAATTAGAGGTTTACAGTTGCGAAGTATTGCATATTGCGCACAAGGTGTCTAATATTGAAGTTTTCGTATTTGATTATAAACTACTCATCATGGAGCCTGTTATAACACTATGTGAAGACACCCCCGACCCGTATTTTCCTCTCTTTGACAGCACCCCTTGACTAGTGATTTCCCACCTTTTACTATGATGCATTTCTGTGGTCTCCATGTATGGAGAATTCGTTCCCTTTCGCTTAATTTTTGCCCACTTTTAATATCCAAAGGGCCTCAAATGAGACCATACAATACCTACCTTTATTTCTCTGTAATTCAAATCAAGAGACTTTCTGGATATTATGCTTCAGAAATAATAGTTTGTTGTCTCCACCGGGAATCGAATGTAGGACATCTTGCAAACAAGGCAAGCGCACTGATTATTATGCCACAAAGTCATGACTTTTCTTCCCTTAAAACACGCACAGTATCGTGACTTGCTGAGTCGAGACATTGCGACCTCTTAACTTCTGCGATTGGCCTCCAGGTGGAGGCAGTAGAAATGGATGCTTTTTTCTTATCCCACGATACATTAAATCAAGATACGTACTTTCTGGATTATACCGAGGTGAACTCGGAAAGAAGACAAACCGGGTTAATACTTTTACAAACCGGGCAAATGAGCTACCATATAAGTCTCCAGTGGTATACATGGTCACAGATTACTTTTCTTTCCGAATTCACATCGACATAATGTCCAAAAAAGGGCTGAGGAAACGCCGTCTCACTTCCTTAACACCTTGCAGTATTCATGAACTACCGTTGATTTAGAAAATGAAGCTTAGATTTTTGAAGATAAATAGTAACGATAAATCATTTTAAAATATAATACGATTCTTGAAAGATGCCATAAAATATAAGAGTAATTGGCCATTCCTAGATGAAATCTAGAAAACAATAACTCCTATCACCGATTTCTATAGAAGAAGCTATTGTACACGCGCAAAAGAGAAAAGAAATCGTAAAATTTTCGAAAAAATCTCGTAACTTTTTCTCTCTACAAAACAATAACCCTTTACTTTTCATTTCACTCATCAGTCTCACTCCAATGACTAATATAATTGACTTTCAGATGGATCTTTATCGAATCTAGGGATCATATTCCCACTCTATTTGACGTTGTTTCCGAATCTCTTAATGGTTTTAGTAAAAAACAGTATTGCATAACACGCGTCTTTGTCTATTTTTTTTTTTGTTAAAATAATCATATTGAAATTCCGTTCCCGTTGTTCGAAATATCCTTCTGTTTCGTAATGATCTCTATTTTTTGTTCGCTTACGATTATTTGGAATCGAACGGACATTGGACGTAGTTTTTCGACTTGATGACAAATCATTGGTTGAAATCTAAACAAGAATCTTTGAATCTCGAGGGGGGAAAGAACAAAGAAGATTTCAAACAATCACAAGAGTTGTTTTTGTTCTTTCATAAGAATTCCACCGAGTCTAACTTTTCTGCGTCTGCACGTAGACCGTTGACAACGCACAAAAGATCCATCAAAATGTCATTAATGGTGAAATTACAAAAGTTGTTTTTCTGTTCCAAATGGCCGCTTTCGTTTACAGTTTATTCCACCTGTGAGATAAGAATGGGCTTCTTTCTCTTGTTACGTTTCCGTTTTAACTTTATTTAATTTGGTCACAGATAAATGCAAATTTATTATTTGAATAGGATACCTTTCGTTTTTTTTTTCCTCATAAGAGTCGGCATATTTTTCTGTAAATATGCTTTTTTTAGATTCGAGAGCGTTGGTCGGAAAAACAGACAACAAATCCTAATGATGTCCGATTTCCATTCGCACATTTACATAAGCTCTTATGTTTCATTCTGTTGCTGATGGATTGCTATCATTATGTAATTCGGAAGTGTCGTTACCCTTACTGATAATATTTGAATTTATTCGATTTTTTTTTTTCACTGACTTCTTTAATTCTTTGCATCTTCAATTCTGTTTTTTTATTTGACCCATTTCAATCATACGAGGAAATCAATCGATGGAAAAAAAAATTGAATTTTCAAATCGCTTTGAGAATTAGCATAACATTAACTTCGCTTAGCAAAATTCCCCAATCTTGAAATCTCATCCTTTTCGGCAGCATATGATCCGCAACCAGTGCTTGGTCTTTAATTTTATTTCTTTGAATAATTCTTATAATTTTCAAAGTTGACATTTGTTATTCAATTATTTCGCGAAATCAAATTCATGTGATTAATATTTAAAATTCTTGTCAAATTCTTTCAAAATTTCTAGTGTACTTTTTAGGGAAAGCGCCTTCCGCGTTTTCTCGACATTACGACCGCTGGATTTGAAGCAGCCATCAAGCAAATGATTAAAACAACTGATGCAGCACCTCTTTATTGGCAGAAATGTACCCTCCAAATGGGCTTTCCAACCCTCTGGGGCTGACGCCAAAAACATTGAGTGAAAAAAATTCTAAGGGGATATGTGGCCGTCTTTCAAACAATTGAAATACGTTTTTTTAGGGGGCTCGCCACATCTGCGTATTCTCAGAAACAGGCGATAAAAGAATCACCTGAGCATCCGCTCTAAACGGTTATCAGCTATTTTCGTATATGTCAGCAATCACCCTAAAATTTATGGCTTATATTCAAAGAAGAACTGTTTCAGCAACGTGTTTTAACTGTGTACAAAAATTGTGGATATAAATGACTTTTTGTTAAAAGATTTAAAACTCGAGTTGACGTGAAAACGTCGAATTATTAAGGTTTAGCGTCGAATAAATGGATTATTTTAACATTAAAATGCATAGGAACCGATTTAGACCACAACCAAACGTCATATCAATGTGAAAGTCGTATAACTGAGCAACGTATGAACGAGGTTCCACCGTACATATTATAGTGAGAAACTTCATAATGAGATGTGTTTAAAACCTCAATCTTGAAAAACTCAACCTCGGTTTTAACGACACCTAGTAGGCCATGACGTCGAAATTTCGCGGTCTCTTGAATGTCGTCATAACCGACTTCTCGTGTGCACGTGTTTCGTGGTTCTAATGATGTGAATGTGTGGAACGGAATCAATATTTCAAACATAATGGTATGGATTCGTTTCTACCGTCAAGGAAGTTATGTATATACAATCAACACTCAATCAATTACTTTCCGCGTTGGGGGATTGTTCCGAAAAGTTTCTATTGGTCATTTTTCTGATTACGATCCCTCCACTCACGACCGAATGCATGTTAAGAAGCAACTGATGACCGGAAGCGGGATGTGAGAGAGAGAATTCATCATTCTGTGGAATTCAAACAATTTTCGTTCGTGATGTATGATTCGTTTCTTCCTAGTCCAATGAATTTGAAAGAGAAGATCTTTATCTTCACGTGTTTGTGAGCGCGTCCCTCCCCCTATTGTCAAACTAATATTTCACTTTGGGGTACGTACACTGATTATACTCGACTGTAGTATGACGTGAAAAGCCGCTAATGGACAAACTCCGTGGAGCAAAACACAAACAACAACCAAGGCGAAAGCTTATTATTTCCCCACGCGTATCGATTTGATTTCTCATGGGAAATGTTCGGTTTCCCGCAAATAAATTTCAGTCAAATAATTTGAATAATCAGTTTTGAATATTTCATTTAAATTTGATTTCATTTTCAAATTTTGCTTCTACGGCAGTCACGGACGACCCGAATTTTTTTATTGATTAAAGTAGGGGGGGGGTTTTCAAATATTTTTGTGTTTCAGTTTCAAATATGTGAACCAGTGAACATTTCAAAGAATTCTATCCGCAGAAGAGCGTTCGGGCCTCTGACAAAGTGGCTCTTATAAAATACGCCGACGCCCCTGTGAAGTTATTCCAGCGTGCAACCGTTCTAACAGTTGTAACGCGCGGGATATTGGCACACTTTAGTAACACTGAAAAAGCACATTTTTACGGAGCTGCAAATGGAAGTACCGCAGAGGCAGCACGAATGTATGGTGAGCGTTTTCCCTACAGGTGGTTGCTCAATCCGAAAACATTTGCGCGCTTGCATCGGCAGCTGTGCGAAACGGGGTCCTTTCTTGCTTCCCGGTCTGCCAGAACAGAAGGTGTGGGGGGACGAGATTTTGGAGATGGTGGCAGATCAGCCAACTACCAGCACACGAGCTGTGGGCCGTAGACTTGGTGTGCCACAATCCCCGACATGGCGGATGCTGAAGTGTGAGAGGTCACACCCATACCATTTTCAATGCTTCCAAGCATTTAATGAAGATTATGCTCGTCGCGTAGACTTCGCCCGCTGGCTCCTACAGCAGAGTGCAGCACGCCCAGATTTTGTTCTGCAAATGTTCTTTTCTCCGATGAATGCACTTTCGCAAGAGATGTTGCATTTAATACCCACAATAAACATGTCTGGGCGTCTGTAAATCCACATGCGCATCGGCGATACTTCTCTATCAATGTTCGGGCAGGAATCATCGGCAACCACCGAACAGGACCGTGTCTTCCGCCGGAACGCCTTGGCGAGGGCAAATGCCGGACATTTCTGCAAGAGGTTGTGCCAGACTTGCTGTAGGATGTTTCAACTGCCCTTCGGTGGCGTATGTGGTTCTAGCTCGATGGTTTTCAATTGGGTGAGAGGTACGGCACTATCTGGACGTAAATTTTCCATACCGATGGATAGGTGGCGAAGTGGTCCTGTAGCTTGGCCACCACGATCGCCCGATCGGTCGTGTCCTGATTTTTTTTATTGAGACAGCTGGAGAGTCTGGTGTATTCGACTCCTCTTGATTGTGAAGAGGACCTAACCGCGAGACTTTCGGCTGCTGCTGGGGAGGCTCGCGGTATGCCTGGAACATTCCAGGGCGTTCGCCAATCCCTCCTTCGCCGCTGTTCTTCTTGCATCACCGTTGGCGGTCGCTCTTTTGAGAAATTATTGTAAATTATTCATTAAAATTGGTTTTTTTAACGTATACGTTATTCTTGTGCTTTCTCCTCGTATCCTCGGTTTTATTATGTCGCGCCCTGTAGAACGTTTGCATTTCATTTTAGACCATGCATTCTCTGATGAAAATTGTTTGTTTTTGTGTGCTCTACCACATCAAAGATTTTCCCATCTTTTCTGAATATCCCCGTACAGTGTAGCATGAAATAAAAAAAATCTTAATTTTTATTCAGATCCCCCCCCCCCCCACCCCCCAATCGTTCTCCAACCCGTTCAAAAACCCGATTAGAAAGTTGCTGCTCCCGTCTCTTCTGAGGATAACAAAAAAAATCTGTTTTTAAGTGCAATATTCACTGGCATATTCTAGAATTCAATAATAAGAGATAATTTGGGAAAGAACAGCATAAACGCTATCCGACGAAGCTCCTTTCCCTCACATTTATGTTGTTCTTTCCCACTTTTTCAAGGAATATTGCACCTGGAAAGATTGGATTTTGGTTGTTGGGGTTAATTTTCCATAAGCGTGTTCACCCAGCGACATCTTTAGCTTTATCTGCTTTAGAAAGTGATGGTTCACCACTAACGTGGTGACTTTTTGACGTTTTTTTCGCGCCAAGCAATCGCAGCTTGGTCAATTCAAGATGGCCGACGAATAACGATTAAAAAAAAAAGATAATACAATAAATAAATAAAACGATAACGAAAATCGTCTTTCAAATGAATCTTATATTAACAGGTGGGGAGGACATTTCTATATAAACAATGCAATCGCATAAAAAATTGAATTTATTACATGAAATCAATCTAATATGAAGCAATGAGTGGCAATCAATCGAAATATGCGGAAAACTATAAAGAACTTGAATGAATTATACAAAAAAAATTGAATTAACGAAAGATTCAGTAAATTAATGCGGTTTGATAAAGGGGTTGCTAAAATTAGCAAACACTGTATAGGCTATCAAGGTTGTCGATTTCGGCGCGGAAAATGTTGCCATGTTGGCGCTGACCACGCTTTTGGAAAATTAACCATTGTTGGGCTTAGAAGAGACAGGGCAACAACTTTCTAATTGGAAATAAGAGGATGAAATGACCACGTATAATAAATTTTATGGAAAATCTAAAGACACAATGTATTTCCACTGGTACAGAGTGATTTCTGAAAACATTTTGAGCAGTTTTTAAATTGATACCTCTATTTTTATACGACGAACGGTGGATGAGATAAAGACTGAATCAGGACTTACAAGACTACTGTATACTGTTAGACCACCCTGAATGCTGTTTTACTGGCTGGAATCAATAAGTGAAGAACAATTCATTGAACCTTCCCCCCCCCCAAACTATTAAAATGTTAAATTTCTTTTGAATATTTTAAAAAGAAGCCAAAATTAAATATTAACAGTAGCCGAAAAGGGGAATCAAATAATAAGTAAAAGCGTTTAAAAAGAAATGATTAATGTAAATTATTGATGTTACAGAAAAAAAAAACGAATAGGAAACTCCATCTTTCAAATAGTCTAACGGGGGTGCGGGAAGGTAAGTCGTACAGTCGAATCCCGTTATAACGAACGCCAAGTGACCGGAGGAATCACTTCGTTAAAACGAAATTTCGTTATAAAGGAATTCCAGGTTACCTAGTATTGTTCCTATGTAAACTTATTTGAGGATTAGAAAAGTGTTCGTTAAAACGAGATTTTCGCTGTAACGGTATTCGACTGTATTGCGCTGGGAGTGCGGGATTGGAAAAAAGATTAAGAACCACTGCTCTGGCACGATACTTAACCACACAACACAAAAAAATGCAGGTATCTGCCATTTTCACTTCAAACTATGGAATGGATGGCAGCACTTCTATGGACAGATGGCAGCACTTCTCGAACACGAAACACGCATAATTCTGACAATATAAATACGTTAGGACCACGCGAACACCAAAACACACGCATTACGTTTCGGTACGTACCAATTCATTATAGAGAAATTTCCCAGAGGGATAAAAAGCGATTTTTTTTCCCGAGAGGGATGTTTTACATTTTCTGCATGTACGGTTTCAGTAGTCAACGATTTATTAGACTGTGCGCGGGGAGAAATCGGGTTAGAAAATACTGAGAGTCAGTTGGTTGCCATCTTGATGTGTTTTCGTCAATGCTAAACTGTCATCATAACGCTATATCAGTGTGCGACCTCAAAGTAGAGCAAGGGTGTTCAACTTTTAGGATATTGCGGGCCACTTCTTTGGTTTGAAAACGTGTCAAAATGGCCAGTTAATTAAGATATTTGGAACAGCGCCGTGAATCACTCAAATGATTCCACGGGCCGTTTAAGTGCTCTAGAATTATTTCACGAGTCATTCAAGTGATGTGTAGATGCTCTGCGGATCGCACAAGTGATCTATATAAATGTGCAGTAAATCATTTGAGTGATCTTTAAATGAGCAGTAATCATATTTTAGTGATTTGGAAATGTGCCACGGGTCATTCAAGTGAACTGGAAATGTACTGTTGACCGCCTAAGTGCTCTGGAACTGAGCCTCAAGTCACACAAGTGATCCATAAATACGCCGCTAGTCACTTAAGTAATCTGGGAATGTAGCACGCGCCACTTAAGTGATGCATAAATGCATCGCAGATGACTTGAGTGATGTAGAACTGCATCTGTAGAAGCGATCTGTAAATGCGTCGTAGAACACTTTAGCGATCTGCAACAGCACCAAGGATCACTTGAGTGATCTGGGAATGTGCCGTGGGCCACTTAAGTGATGTGAAACCGAGGGTTACTGGATTACTTAAGTGATACGTTTATTTGTGCCACTTAGTTAATTTTTACAAAATTGGGTTTTTGAGGTCGCGGGCCACATTTGGGCTATGGATTGAGTATATTATATGACCTAGAGTCGAGTCTCTTCCAAAAGAGGAAGTATGACGGGACTCTGGACCCGCGAATATTTGAGAAAACCCGAGATATTTTCAATTTTTTTTACACTAAATTTACTCTAAAATGGAGGGAAGAGGCTTGTCTACGCCGCCATGCACTTTTTTAATTGAACGTATGGTATCCTGATTGGGTAAATTCCTACTATGAATGATAACGAGTCTTTGGTGAAAGCTGAATTTAATAAGTGCGTTTAATCCCAGAGAAATTGGTGAACCTCCCTGATTGTCGTTGTTCACTATTAGGAACTTGATTGCAAATATTTTCAATTATTTAATCATTGCACTGTTCACATACCAAGTTGTCTTTTCCTTGAGCATAGAATATTAAAATACAGTCAAATCCCGTTATAACGAACTCCAAGAGACCGGAGAAATCACTTCTCTATAACGAAATTTCGTTATAAAGGAATTGCAGATATTTGCATTGTTCCTATGTGAACTTATCTGGGGGATTAGAAAAGTGTTCGTTAAAACGAGATTTTCGCTGTAACGGTATTCGTTAGAACGAGATTCGACTGTAATATACAAACTTGTTGAGAGTATTTATTGCTGGAACAATAAAACACCACACACATAATAAATAAATAAATTTATTGGAGACACGTGTCAGATCATCTTTCGGAATTTCTTGTCGAGCTTTGCTCCACGTCTGGTGATGGCTGAAACAGCACAAAGATGGCTCTCGTCACATTTCCATAGGCGATACTGTAGTCTTTGGATATATTTGGAGGTCGACATCTGAGATATCCGTTTTAAAATGATAATAAACGTCGTTTTTGAAGTTCCAATGTACCGAACAGCAATTAGATAACATTAACCCCTCTGGATTCCCGTATATATGTAAATATGAATAAACATGCTAAATACATGGCCGAAAAAAAACCCATTATACCAATTTATTTTTTGGTATTTTAGAAAGCGCATCTTTTACTGTCATTTCATTACAAAATCTACATACAGTATATAAAATTGATTTTCTATTTGTGGGCCTGTCTGTGTGTGTATGTTCTCTATACAAATCTACTATTTTAGATCCATTATCACCAAATTTTGCTTATATACCAAATGGTACCCGACTTGAAAGATAGAATACTTTAAAAGTTCGTCAGAGCAGGGAAAATGCCAGAAATGGGAGGAAAAACTGTCTGGCAACAATGATTTCACGACCTCAACAATCACTTTCGGAATGTTTACTTTGGTTACCGCGGTTCCCTGGCAATGCGTTTCAGACAGGTATATGCCTTTACAATGGTTTGTCACTTTTCCAATCCTCTCAGTAATTGAAGAAAACCCGGGCAAAGCGCCGGGTATTATAGCTACTACGGCTATACGGTGTTGTTCTGTAAGTCCTAAGTTTGGACTTTATCTCATCAACCGTTCTTCGTAGAAGTATGGTTCCAATTTACGAAATGCTCGAAATGTGTTCAGAAACGACCCTGTACCGGTTGTGAGAGCAACAGTGCATCACAAAAAAAATTAAATTTTCATACAGCCCCTGTCTTCTAATATTTCGTGAGAAATTTGTTGTCCCTGTCTCTCTTGAGTTTTCAAATTTTCACTCTCAAAGTTGGTACGGGGGGGGGGGGGGTGATCTCTGAACACAAGTTTGAGCTTTTTTTTTTAATTGGAACTATACTACGAACGATTGATGAGATATTAGTCACATTATAGGACTCTTACAGGGCACCCTGTATATAATAGTTTTCTTTTAGAAACAGTTGATGCCTTGCAAGGGCCAGTTTTTGAGAGCTGCTGTAGTTTTTATGTATTCAGAGTTTTATAAAATTGAGAGGGGGGGGGGGGGGATTGAAAATAAAATCCAAAGTAAAAACTATTCAACTTCGCTCTAACAAGCAAGATATTATGAGTTTATAGATTACATTAAAATCAAGAGGAAAACTATACATTTTACTCTAAATTAACCATTTTTTAGCTATTTTAAAAATCCACTCCAATTTATTAAACTGCTGTGTATTGTTTCAATTAAAAATGTGCTAACACAGCACCAATTTACATCCATTTTTGCAAAAACAAAATTAGTATGTTTTTATGTGGGTGAACTATACAGAGTTGAGACATTGAAAAAAATTCTTGAATCATATACGTTAGAGGAAAAAAGCTGGAAACTAATTTGAAGGTGCGTGTTTTGTTTTACTAAATTAGATAAATTCCTTAGAAATTTCTATTAGTACCACAGTGGGACCCGTTTATCCGAGCTAAGGTGAACAGGAGACCCCAAACACTTTTTGCCCCCAACCCCGCCTGAATTCATGAAAGAATGAAATTTCAAGAATCATTGAAAACAATAATTTCGTGGTTACTTTTAAAAATAATTCCCCGTATTTAGTGAATGAATTTCAGGATGTAAAAAAGAATAATAATAATTTCAGAATTATTGAAAGAAATTATTCCAAAATTACTGAAAGAAATTATTTCAAAATTACTGAAAGAAATTATTTCAAAATTACTGAAAGAAATTATTTCAAAATTACTGAAAGAAATTATTTCAAAATTACTGAAAGAAATTATTTCAAAATTACTGAAAGAAATACTTAATCCCAGAATTAGTGAATAAACATATTTCATGATTTGTCAATGAGGAAAATAATTCTAAAATAACTGAGAAAAAAAAATTCAGAATTAATGAAAGGAACAATTAATTTTTTTTTCATCTTTCAGATTTAACGAAAATTCGTATTTAATGAAAGAAATTATTTCCGAAAATAAGGAAATTTTTTCATAATAACAAACCATTTCTTTAAAAAAAATGATTTAATGAAAGAAATTATTTTCGAATAAGGAAATTAATATTTGATGAAAGAAATGAATTTCAGAATAAATAAACGTCTACAATAATTTAGAGAGAGACCCGTTCCCCGTTTAACTCGAGACTGTACTTGACATGAAATACACATGAATGGCTACAAAAAAAATTCTAAAATTTATTATATACGTAACTTTATTATTCTTTAAATTTATTGTATTAATAAATACTGCTGTGTGTGAGTTGGCCCACGGGCATCACCGAAATTCTTGGTTTGGCCCGCAACGTCTGAAAGGTTGAAGACCAATAGTATAAAGTGGGGATTACCATGTGATTGTCGATGATCAGATCGATCATGGGCCGCCCAACAGAAAGCAAAGCCCAAATTAGATTATCTAAATGGACCTAGATTTCGGATTGTTAGCTGGATGTAGGTGGGGTGATAATTGGCTAAAATTTGGGCCACTATTGAGAATATCTACGATGTTCTTGTAGAAATTATTCCAGAGTTTTCAAAGAAATTATTTCGGAATTTTTCAAACAAATTTATTTCAGAACTTTTTCAAAGAACTAATTCTGGAATTAATGAAAGGACTTTTTCAAAGGAATAACTTCGCAATTGATAAAAATTTATAGTTAATGAAAGAAAAAATTTCAGAATGGTTGAAGGAAATTATTTAATAATTTTGGAATTAATTTCAGAATTGTTAAAATAAATTATTTTAGAATTGTTGAAAGAAATTGTTTCAAAATTGTCAAAAGAAATTGTTTCAAAATTGTCAAAAGAAATTGTTTCAAAATTGTCAAAAGAAATTGTTTCAAAATTGTCAAAAGAAATTGTTTCAAAATTGTCAAAAGAAATTGTTTCAAAATTGTCAAAAGAAATTGTTTCAAAATTGTCAAAAGAAATTGTTTCAAAATTGTCAAAAGGAATTGTTTTAAAATTGTTAAAAGAAATTATTTTAGAACATTTTTTAGAAACAATATCTGACTTGATGAGAGGAACAGTTTCATAATTCGTGAAAATAATTTCAGAATTACGCAATAGAAAAAGAAAAAATTTCTGAATTAGATATTCCACAATAAAAGAAAAAAAATTTAATAATATGTGACCCCTGTTCAACTTAGGTGCCAGTTGGCCCATCCGTTAGGCCTGGATTCCACCATTTCACGTACAAGGTTTCAACAAAAAAAAAATATTGGATTATCTCTGACGAATCGGTGATAAATCTGGTAAGCTTGTACTAACCTAACCGCACGTTAGAAAAAGAAAAAATGGGGAAAGAAAACAAAAATACACATAAAAGAAATAAATATAATGGGATGAGGTAAAGGGGTAAAGGAGTGTTTTTTAGAGTCCCCTTTTCTACAGCCCCGTTTACATGGGAATGAAAAATCCAGTTTCCTTCTGTCTACAATAGGGAGACATTAGGTTAAGCCTTTGTGAATCACAGTGAACCTTCTTACAATTGCAAATACCACAGAATGCCTTAGTGGCTTGTAGGATTCATGGAAAATTCTAATTTGGCCAGCAATGTCTGAAAGGTTTAAGATCTAAGTTTTCGCTTAAAGCAAGCTTCGACAAAGGTGGGTTCAGCTCGTAATCCAGTTGTGGCCTTTCAAGCTCTTTGAGAGCGTCTAAGTGGTAAGTGAATATTCTGAGGTAGCTGCACCGTCTTGGTGCCGGACGCGTCTTGTCCTCTTGTCACTTCCACGCCGAAGGACAGACTGCTTTTTATAGATTTCGGTGGAGGAATGTACGGTGCGAAAGCTCTGGCGAAATGCACACCCATAGCAGCCAACTGCTTGGGAGGTATCCGTTCCCGGTTGGTCAAACTTTCTGGTAGCTGCACCTCTATCTGCGTTGTCTTCGGGGGCCTTGGCGGATTCTGCTGGTGACTGGAGGATGGGTAGCCATATAACTTGCTGTTCGGGTCGAAGCGAGCCTCCGGGAATTTGTCCGAGCTTATTCTACGGTGGCTGCCATCGTTGAAAACAACGTAGTAGTTTCCGTCCTCCACAATCATGTGCGATATGTTTTGATTCCCTGGTACGTATGTGGTCGAATGATCGGTACTAGGATTGCCGCTTCTAGCTTGGTGCTGCCGCTGATTTCTGTGATCGGTCACGCGTGCTGAATAGCCCTGACTGGGATCGTTGTTCTCGATTGGGTAATGTTGTTGTGAGTCATGATTAGCATCCTGTGTGGAACGCTCTGGGTGTCCTTTAGCGTGGTAATCTTGATGCGATCTTGCAGAATCCGGTTCTGAAACTTGCTTCCTAGGGAACTGCTGTTGAATCCCCTGGTTCGGAGGGAAGTTCCGGTACGTTCCGAAGTTAGCGTGTTGGCCATTGAACGCTTTATCGCAGTTTGGTCCATTTGGCGTGTGGGGATGATGATCCTCATCCGTATTTCCATTATGCGATGCATAGATTTCTTCCTGCTGCCAAGTCGGGTTCGGATCGTGGTTATCAGACATCGATTGGTAGTTTTGGTATTCACTTTGGTAAGGTACTTCGTGTATGCTTTTAACTTTAAGGTGCTGCGGGTTAACTTGGTAATGATCCTCGCCGTTTTTGAACTGGTGTTGATTGTGATGTTCTTGGAAGATTTCCTCTAGATTCTCCTGGTTGGCGTGAGGAATGGAGACGCCTGATTCGTGGTAACTTAGAGGTGGGAGCTCTTCGTTCTGCTCGTAGTTTTTCGTACTTGTCCAAGATTTAACGCCATTTTGTCCATGTGGTGATTGAACTGTGTCTTGGATAGGGATTTCAACTATTTCGTGGTGGCCATCTAAAAGTTTTTCCTGTTCATTATCATGAAATCCTGGATTGGAACTTTCGATTTTATGAATTTCTCCTTTGAAACTGTTTTGCGAAAGCGGTAGGCTGTGTCCCTTGAAACTATTGGTACCCTTCTCGAGCCCAATCGACGGTACCAAGTGGCCGTTTGATGGGATCGCTGCGTTGTTTTGAAGATGTTTTTGCTGGAATCCTTTCGCGGTATTGCCGATGTTGCTACCTTTACTGTAACTCGGCTGTCCTTTGTAGTGCCCTTTACTGCTTCCGGAGTAAATATTGTGGCTTTGCTGCTCAGTGAACTGATGGTTGGCTGAACCAGGCTTCTTTATAATGAGTTCGTGTGTTGGTAGACCGTTGTTCTTCGGAATGATCAAAGCGGCGCTCACGCCAGCGTGACCTGGTTGGGATGGATGGTGGCTGTGATCAGCCGGAATTTCTTTGTATACCACCGGGTAAAGGTGGTACCGCTGCTTGTTTTCTGGAGCCTGAGATGATTGGCCGTGGAATTTGTGGAGTAGTTCCTGAGGGATAGGGTAGGTCTGCGTGTGTTGTTTCTTGGCGTCCTCTTGTTCGTAGAACGTCGTGTAGTACCCGAAAGTCTCGTCTTCGGGACCTTGATATTTACTCGGAATACCTTTAATAGTCGGTGGGTTTTTGATTTTTATCAAAACCTTATCCGGCTGAACATTTCCAGCGAAAGTGTTGCCCAAGTTCCGGTATTTACCGGCTTCGTGAGCAGCTAACGATTTCTCCAGACCTTGCTTAAATGTTTCAGAGTGAACATCAAAAGGTGTTCTGAACTGGGGCGAGTGGGGCTGACCGAACCGTTGCGGAGGCGCTTTCCCGTGATTTCTATTCGGACTTTGTACCGGAGGGGAACGTTGCCTGGTGATTCCCGGTGGGTTGTTCGTCTCATGAGATATTTTGATCAGCTGTTGCGGGTCATTGCCTATCGCGGAGAAATGAACACTACTAGCGGGGCTTCCATTCAGACTTCGTGAATTGACTAGAGGACTCCGACCTTCAAGTTTTCTTTGGGATGCCACGGAATCTTTCGCATTGAATGATGGTCTGGCGTCTACATACCTCAAGGTCGGTGGTATTTGTGGATTTCCCGAATGAATTTGTAACTCTTCAGGAATCGAAATGGGATATTCACTGCTTGATATTAGAGTATTCTTAGTAGCCGCACCCGTACTGTGCAGATTTGGTTGATTGTAATCGTCACCTCTCCGTCCTGGCGGGTTTCTCAGTTCTGCATAATCATGAAGGCTAGTTGAAATTTCGGGGTCTCTTGATTTTCCGAAAGCATTCCCTAATTTTTCTGCATCATTTATCTCCCTATTAAGTGTTAAGGTACCGGCACCTTGTCCACCAGCTTGCTTCGTACCCGTTGACTTTTGTTGTGTCATCGCTTGCTGGAACTCACTCGGCAAATACCCTTGCCCATTACGGGCACTTGAACTCTCTGACACTCCGCTGATTCTGCCACCATTGGAACTCAATGAATGAATGGCTAACGCTGTCCTCTCGGGTGTATTCAAATTGCCAAGAGAGAAATTACTCCCCAACTGTTGTTCGTTATCAGTACCTGTCACTGTGGGAATCTTGAATTTGTGGGTTTTTTTATGGAGAACGACCAGATTTTCTTCGGCATTATGCCGGTATGACTCTTTGGGATTTTTGATTTCAGGATCGAACTTGTAGCCAAAAGATTTTCCATCTGATCTCGGAGAGCCGTTGTCACTTCCTGTCACTCTTTTGGTCCATTTTACGCCGTTGCCTTGGCTCTTTATCCCGCTGCCAACAGCTGCTGGATGCTGGTGCATTTTGAAGCTTTTATTTGAGTGTTTTCCGTATTTCCCGGAGTTTTGCGCGTTGAAATCTTTATGTCTAATATCGACGAACTGCAGGAAAGGCGGTTTCTCATCGGCAACGTCTTGGTGGTAATGCAACTTACCGAACACCGGGTCTTCACTTGTAACACCGCGACCAAGATTCTGCAAGTTTTCGGTCACGAACCTCTGTTCTGAAGATTCTCGTTGATTGTCGGGAGCATTGAAATGATCTCGCTGTGAAGAATTATTTCTGATACCTGCAAGAAGGTCACTAGGGGGTATATCAGAAGAACCCCTTAATGAAATCGTTTCCGAATTCTGAGCTATTGCCATACCATTTCGTGTACGTTGGTTCAAATACAATGGTGAGATAGCATCGATATCGTCGTCACGAGAAGCCGTTATGGGGTTTTCTTCACTTGGGCCTATCGATTTGGTCGCCGGTGTTTTTATCCGATCACTGAACATGGAACTAGAATCAGCAGCCGTAATCTCAGTATCATTCTGGATATTTGCCGCATCTTCCAGGGTGGTCGATTCCGGTACTAGGTCAATGGATACCTATGCGAGACAACAGAAAGAACATGAATATTTTGACTTTTAAATACACAATTCAAAATAACAAAATAGAAAATCAAGGATCACAACAGACAGAATACTTAACGAAGTGACTGAGTTCTTCCTGTACTCAAAACATTATAAATGAACACTACGAAATACACGCACATTGCAATGGATATCTTTTTTTTAACGTTTTTTCTCATTAAGGCAGAAGAAACATCGTATTAACCGATATTTCATTGCATCCGATCAGTTTTTAAGTGAGCACAACTTACCAAAATAGTATATTATTTTGTAAATTATCGAGGAATTGATTTCTCGGATAAAAGAAATGATAAAAAGTGAAAAAATATGGTCGAAATTCACATACGTTTAAAATGAGAAAATGACAGTTAAATTCAGAAATAGATGGCACTAAAAAACAGAACTAATTTACTTTCACAGGCACAAAATCGACAATTAAATTACCTTGAAATTGAATAAAATATATTCATCTCAACAAAATAAAAATATAAATCAACCAATATTTAACTGCTTCTCAAATTTCTCTATTATTAAGTTCAAATATAATGAATTTTATCGAAATAACTTACAGCATGAACTTTTTTTTTAAAAAAGAATCAAAATATTTCTGTTTTTTAATCAATTCAGAAATTAGTGTTTTAAACAAACATTAGAGAACGCAAATAAAAACATTTTAGTCTGTCTGGCCACACGCACTAACACATTTTTTCTCGCTCTCGCAATTTCTTAACCATAAATTGCACATAATGATTACCGATTACTTGTACAATTGAAATTTGAAAAGTTTCGAAATCGCGCTTTCCCCCCCCCCCCCCATCTTCTACAATGCTGAAAATCAGACTGAGGGCAATCGACCTATCGTAGGGAACACGAAAATTTTAATCCTTTCATTTCGATGATAATCGACCGAGCCCCTTAATTCGTACCAAGGATTAAAAATTCTACGCATAAAAAATTATTGTTAAAAATATCCAAGTTCTACAGAATAAGGCCTATAAAATTCACCAACAAACTTAAAACAATATCGAAATAGGCATTTACAGCAGGAGAAAATTCGGAATAGGCATTTTTACAAAACACTTGGTAAATTGGAAAAAAAGAAAAAGAAAAAAAGAACCATTTATGGCATTTTGCCTGAACTTCCTGGCTCTAGTAATTACGGTTATTTCTTAAATGCCTTTCGTTTTTGAAGTTTTTTGCTTCCAGACTGGAAAGATGGCGTATAAATCAAGCGTTAGTCTTGAATCAAAGTTATGCAGACTACAGCACAATGACCACATTCAAAACTGTTTAGATGCAAATAGATCTGGTGAAATGACCCAACGGCAAGCTGAAGAAGATGGCTTCAAAATACTTTTTAGTGCCAAGAAAGAACTAGCATTTGCTTGCCACGTTGACAAAATGGGTGATTATGAGTTCCCAATAATTTAGCCTCCAAAACCTGTCAAAGAGGTCTTTTTTGGTTAATTTGTAAGACATAAGATTGTTAAGTAAAAATTTCAAAAAAAAAACCCCAAAAAAAAAAAACCATGTGAATATTGCTATTTTCATGATCAACACAAATTGAAATATAAGTTTTCTAACTTTTATTACGACCTCGGAGTTCAAGAAATATCCAAGCTCTTCATTTAATGCTTCAAGACAGGAAAAAGTGAAGTGGGCCAAAGTTAACATTCATCCAATTTTTTTTAAATTAGCTTAGGTTTTCTATCTAAATAAATAAGTTTATTATCATTATATTATAGACCGGAGCCCTTACATTACAATCAAGTAGCAAAAAGAAAGGAAAATGGGTAGCGTACAGAATCATCAAATTAGATCACTAGGCGTTACACAGATATGTCGCAATGCAAATACAAAAAACGGAAGAGAAAACCACAACAGCAGCAGCTCAGAAACAAATAGAATTTTCCTTGAAATAACATTTTAAGAGATATAAAAAATCATTCGCTAAAGCAGTATCTGTCATCAAGAATTTAACCAGATCAAACAATGAGAAGAATTGTAACTGTGACAGTGAATATCTGATCCCCTCCAGCGCTACACATGAAAAAAAAAATCAGGGGCACATTCTTAGTCACAGAACGGGCAGGTAAGGCGGAATCTTTCGATTCCCTTTATGGAATTGCAACGTGTGTGTGCAGCATATTTTTAATGTAAATGAAACCGTGGCTACCATTCAGATATTCTTCCGGGAGGAAATATAAATCAAGATTTTTATAAAAAGGGTGGAAGTCCGAGTTATGCATTCGGTTAAGATAGATATTCACGAAATGATTCCCAACATCAAGGAGGATTCTGAAATTATTAATGGAGCAGAAAAAATTAAAGCTCAATAATTAGGGAATTATTCCCGGTGAATTTTTTTTTCTTCAAAAAAGTAAAAAAAAAAACGACCCCAGACTATTTTTGTGTCAATGCAGAGTCTAACATATGTTCACATGTTTTTAACAATCTTTTTTCGGGCAACCTAAGAACCCTATCAAACCATTTTAATGTTCGTTTCAGGATAGTAAAATGAAAGGGCAGTCGACCAAATTCAAACAAAATAATTTGTGTACGAGGGATTGAACGAGGTAGCGAATAACGTTTTTTGATGAATCTAAGAAACAATAAGTCTAGACTGATACTCTCAAAATTCTATACTTCACATGCGAACAAGGCCGAAGAAAGTATACCAGCCTCAAAAAATTTGACTTTATTTCTAAACCTCCTATAAGGTGCCCTGAAGATTGTGAGCTACACAGTACACAATCTATCTATTCGAGCACGAGCACAGTTTATTGTTTTTTCGACAAGTTGAACGAAAAGACCGTTATAGAAGAATCTAATGCCTAGATAAGCTAGCTCTAAACCAAAAAGTTTAAAACCATTACGGAAAACAAAAATTTTTGACTTGGAGAGATCAACAAACATAACTTCAAAAATAACTTTACCGTAGACTCCATCATATAAAGCGTATATTACACTAACAAATTTTTAGCTCACGTTAAAAAAAATTAATTAATTATTAGCTTAATTAATTTAAAATTAATTAATTAGCTTAAGTTAAAAAACAATCTGTTTGTTATTTAGATACGCATAACATAAAATCTGTGATCAGATTGCAAAATGTCACAAGTTACTTTTCTAAAAAAACTGAGTTGTTCGCATTCTGGAGTCTCGTTCGTCAAAATTTTGGAAGGTGATAAAATTTTGTCCATCTCTTTCGGTTTATGAAGAACCAACGGAGGCGAATTGCGGTAAGTCAAAAAGCTACGGTATCACATGTTTGCAAAATATTGTTTACAAATTTATCCTCGGGAAATTTCGAAAAGTGACATTACATTTTGCCATCTGAGCACAAAAATTGTCTATCGATATAAAAAAGTTACCGGAGCTTTAAACCAAAAAGTTTGAATTTTTTTTAAATGGGCCAAAGTAGCCCGCGTTCTCTGGGGATATTTTGAAATAGGCATAATTATAGATTTTAAAACGTCTGGGAGATCTAAATCCTTAACAAAAGAAGAGGAAAATAACTTCATTATTGGTAATTTCCATTCATAAATTGTTCAATTTTAAGGGATTAAAAAGAAAAAAATCGATGGAGAATCCGCGTAGCGTTTCCTGTCCTATAGGATTCATAGCATCGAATCACGCAAACGTTATCACATCCTATCTCGACGTTCATTTAAATACTGACCTTATTTGTTCTTGAACACAAAAATAATAATATTTTCAAATACGGAAATTTCCGTCTGCAGATAATACGCCACGTCTTTTAAGAACCAAAAAGAAAATTGATCGTAAAACTCCTAAAGACTCTAAAATTGATATTTTATGTCCCAAGTCACGTGATTCTCTTTCCGCCATTGTGTACGCACCTTTTGTTCTTCTATCAACGGATAACACTCGGGAAGGGTCTCTTTCACCGCGTTAAGACTGATAACTGATAATATTATTATGTTGTCATGATGCGCTGATAACAGACGCGACCGGGAACTACACCGATTCCTTAGGAGTAAAACACACAAACAAATGCGTGTTGCCACCGGTAGAGTCATAAAAAAAGTGTATTGTAGACCTTCAGTAGACATCCTAATATCATAGTATCATTGAGAGTTTTTTTTCTTTAGTGTTATTAACATGTTCACTACTGGAACGACCACTGGTCCTCGGCAAATTGGAGGAGCGATGAAGGATGAGGGTTTGGTTTTTTCTCCCCCTCGTAGAGCTAGTCCATATCCGTGATTTTATTTCTTGGATTCGAGAAAATCACTGCAATAATGAGAGAAAATCAGTATACTCACGTTTAAGTTTTTCGAAGATGATTCCATCTTATCTGATCCCGTAACTAGAATAAATGAGTCTGAAACGATAGGGAAAAAAATGAAAGCATTTTTCATAGTCTTGAGATATATGAGAGAAAAAGGATTATTTTATACACACAGAAATTTAACCTGTAAGTGAAATTTAGCCTGGTTGGTGAAACTTCCTAGCATTAATGCGCAGCAATCAAACTAGTATTGCCAGATCTGACTACAAATGGAAAAGTTCCTTGCGAAATAACCGAATCGAGGGTTATTTCTAGTGATTTTACATAGTACATAGATCGCTATGTACGTACTCGCGTACGCAAGAGCCGTGGAGGGAAATGTTGGGTTATGTTTTGTTTCTAACAGAAATCGACCTAATCAACTGTGATATAGGCCTAGAACTAACTATAGCTTGTTTTTCAAATGGGGGGGGGGGGTGGGTCCTATCTCATTAGGCCCATCCCTACCGTCTTTAAAGTGTCGAAATCTAAAAAGAAATGGTTCTGGAAATTTTTTTTTCTGCATATACTGTAGAAATAAATAATTCTGGAATTTTTCCTTTCATAAATTCTGAATTTTCGTCAATTCTACAATTATTTCTTCTTTAATTTATTCTGAATTTTTCCCCATTTATTTAATTATTTCTTTCATTTATTCTGCATTTTCATTGGTGCTGGAATTATTTCTTGTGTTTATTCTAAATTTTCATGATTTTCCTCTCTTTTTTGAATTTTCGATTCTCTTCTCACAAACGAAAAAAAAAGTGCTAAGGGCGATCTCTATTATTTTCGCACCGGGTCCAGCGTCTGGCAATAGCCCGGGTGGCCAGCGCAGTGGTAAGAGCCTCGTCTTCCACTATGAAGGTTGCCATTAAGGTTCATGGGTTCGAATCCGGGCATTGAACGTAAGAAGCAAGTTCTATAACTACAGAACCTGGGGCGACCGTGTATGGAGCCTTCATTTCCCACCCAGCTCCACGTGATGGTTGGAAATTAGCGAAATGTGATCGGCGTTGGTGTGTGACGTAAGTAGCGACTGGTAATGGCGGCCCTACCCTTAAGAAAACATTGTGTACGTCGCAAGTTATCAACAGTTTGGCTAAATTCGGCTTGGTTGACAACCGGGGGTGGACAAATATCCGAAAATTCACATGGCCGACCGGGCATATGAGTGAAAAAATCTAAAGTTATTTAAATTGCTAATTAGAGGTCATTCAAGTATTACGTTAGCATCGGGGGGGGGGGGGGATTTCGGATTTGCTGACTTTTGATGACAGGGAAAGAAGGGGGCTTTGAAGGTTGCTTACGTCATCAACCACCCTTTTTTTGAAGATATGAAATATTCTAAGCTGCTGACGGGGAGGGAGGGGGTCCAGTGTTTTACTGACAAGGGGGGGGGGGGTCAAAAATGGCTGAAAATCTGCTTACGTAATACTTGAATGGCCCCTTATAACGTTCCGTACTGATGGCTTCGGAAAAAAAAAGTCACCATGTTACAAGTCATCTTGCTAATAGATTCACAACCGATTTACGGTACGTGACCGGACATGGACAGAATATGGGTTTGAACCCCATCCCCGCCACAGTGGTCGTCGGATGAAGTTGGTTCCCTATGGTTCCCAACTGCCAGTCACAAATGCGAGCCGATCTCCCCATTGAAAAATCTCGCCACAGAGAGCAACAGGCCTACAACGCAACCAATATTCTCTATCATTAAACTTCACTTCTGAAACATATATATGGCAGCACTGAAAAATCAGACAAAACACAAACACGCGCTTGGGTTGTTAGGTACTCGCACTTCTAGCACAACTCGGTACAATTTGTACTATTCTTCACTCATAGTTAGAAAAATTGACGGCAGGTGGCAGCAATACACATAACAAGCATTGGACAGAAACAGACCACGTTATGTTCATAATGCATACATGCGCATATTCCTGCATGGCCCGCCTACCATTTCCAGAAAATGGTTGGAAACAATTAAAAACGAGTAATTATAGAATTAATGACAGAAGTAATAGAACTAATGAAAGAAATAATAGAATTAATGAAAGAAATAATAGAATTAATGGAAGAAATAATTTGGAATTTGTGAAAGAAATAATTTGTAATTTGTGAAAGAAATGACTCTGGATTGAATGAAAGAAATAATTCCGAAACAAATTGATGAAAACTCAGAATCACAGAAAGAAATGATTTTAGAATTTTTGAAACTAATAATTTCAGAATTGGTAAAGAAAAAATAACTTATATATTATAGAGAGAAATAATTTCGTAATTTCTCTGATAGAAATTATTTCAAAAATCAATAAAAGAATAATTTCATAATTATTGAAAGTAATGATTTCAAAATATATTAAGCAGGAAACTAATTTCAGAACTACCGAAATAACTAATTGAAAAACCATTTAAAGTGATTCCAGACTAAAATTAATAGCAGAATTAACTAATTTAATCAATAATTTTTTCCAGAACTTTTACAGAGTTGGTGAAAAAATTATTTCAGAACTAATCAAAATTAATAATTAATAAAAGAAATGGTCTCAGAATAAATAAAAGTCTTCGAACTATTTATGTTGCTGTTTAACTCGGGGGCCCATTGGCCTCTTCTATTTAGATTGCGACAAATTCGGCTTAGTTAGGGCTGAGTCATAGTGATTAAGCAATGCAATAAAACCAGTATGGCTTAATTTGGCTCAGTGAGAGCTATTAATAGCGATTATACAGGGTGATTCAAAACTCAACGTACAAATTTTTATTGGAGGTAGAAAAAACACAAAAACAAAAACAGAATCACACAGGAATGTATGACCGGAAACCTCAACCTGATCAGCTGGAGGATAAACGAAGATGCAGAAATGACAAGCCAATAATGGGTGGAGAAATTCTTTATTTAGCGATACTTTACACGCGAGGACAGTACGTGTACACGTTAAGGTTCACAACAAGTACTCAAAGTTCTTACCATCCACAGTTATGCACGCAATGAAACTTTTAAAGAGTTCTTTCACCGATTATTGGATTGTTATTTCTGCATCACCGCTTATCCTCCAGCTGATCAGGTTGGGATTTCCGGCCATACATTCCTTTGTGATTCTGTTTTGTTTTTGTGTTTTCTACCTCCCCTAAAAGTGTACGTTGAGTACGTACTGTATAAAATAACCTTGTAGTACGCCATTTCCTCAAATGATGATGAATTCAGCGTTATAGAAAATTCAATTTTTGTTGAATTTGTGAATGTCAAGCTGAGCTTGTCTTTCACATGAGGTACGTATACAACATTGCTAAACTTGAACTTGATTGAAATTTATGCGAAGCATTCACCTTCACTAGGCTTTAAAAAATCAGCACGACCGTTTCTGAGCTTCGGAAATCTGCATGAACTTACCCTCACAGTTTCTAAAATGTTGAAACAAATTTCCCCAGTTTTCAGAAATCTTCCCCCGTCCTCCTGCATCTCTTCCAATGTCTTCACGCTTCTCTTAGCTGCCAAAATCTCCTCACCGCTTTTCCGAGCTTCCAAAATCTGCACACGTCTTTCCTGAGACTATAATCCTTGAGTTTCCAAGGTTATTTGCACACGCCTTCCCTGAGCTTTCAGTATACGCAAGCACTTCCTTTTGGCTGTCAAAATCTCCACGCCCCTTTCCGAGCTTCGAAAATTTGCACATGTCTTGCCTGAGCGTTCAATTCTTGAGTTTCCAAATACGGCCACGCCTTTCCTGGGCCTTCAATACCTGCAAGCGCTTTTCCTGGCTACCGAAATCTCCACGCCTTTTCCCAGGCTTCAAAAATCTTTCCCGAGTTCTAAAAAAACCGTACGCGTGTTCTCCGAGTTTCCAAAATCTGCCTGCACAGGTGTTCCCAGAGACTTCAATATCTTCACGAGCTTTCCTTGGCTGACAATATCTCCATGTTTTTCTTTCCGAGCATCAAAATATGCCCATGCCTTTCCTGAATTTTTAAAATCTGCTTATGCCCTGCGAGCATTGAATATTTGCAAGCGCTTTTCTTTGCTGCCCAAATCTCCACCTATATTGCCTGAGCTTTCAAAATAATGCTGTCCTCGAGTTTTCAAAATATGCATACGCGCACTCGTTTTTCCTGAGTTATCAAAATCTGCATACGTGAGTTTTGAAAATCTGCACTCACTTTTACTGAACCTTCAATATCTGCACGCGCTATCCTTGGTTATCAATATTTCCATGCCGTTTCCTGAGCTTTAAAAATCTGCTCATGCCTTCCCTAAGTTTTCAAAGGCCGCACCGGTCTTTTCTGAGATTCCAGAATCTTCATATGGTGCTTCCCCTATACCAGAGGTCTTCAACCATTTTCTAGTTTTGAACACTACTTGTGCCCATCATCAAAAGAAGAGCACCCTTACGGCAAGTTTGACGTAAGCGTATGACTGAAAATCAGTATGATTGTAATCCTTGAATGCAATTTGTACAAGGTGTTTGTTTAATAGGGACATTGATCAAGCGCTCACGAGTACAGAATCGGTCACTAGAATCGAGCCCTCTGGGTGCTTCAAGGAGCAACAGGTTGAAGATACCTGCCCTATATTCTACCTAAAGTTTATTGCTGAGCCGCTCTAAAACTTGTGTGGTTCTCGCGCCTCACAGTTTCACAACCCGATTGATATAGTCAAATGCGGGTCTAAAATTGCTGGTTTAAAAAGTGATCGGCCAACTCCAGTAGTTTTTCTAATTTTATCAATCGCATATCCCTCGACTAAAGGCAATAAAGGAGTACGGATTTCCGTTCCGTGAACTCTGATAAGATACTTATTCCTTCGTGTTTCTTATCTCTGTTATTAAATTAGGACACTTATACGTAAAAATAAAACGTGTCAATGACAGTCTTATCAGTTTGAGATGATTCGATACTTGAAAGACACGACACGATAACAAGGGATCCGCACATGTTGAAGCAATCAATATACACAAGAGAGAGGGAGAGGATTGGAGTCTGTGACCTGGGTTTTGATATAAATCACGGATGTATCCTCCATATAAACAAATAATTCACAATTATACGGTCTGCTGATAAAATGTGGGAAATCAAACAAAGATTGTGGGGTTTGTTTACGTCACGAGGAAAGAAAGATGATCGTGATGATAACATTAAAAAGATGATGCTAACATCGTGTTCTAGGAAAACACTTTCGCGACCTTTCTGTTCATCTGATAGGAATTATTTTAATTAAGAAAATTGTGTTATTACATCGTGTGGTTCTCTGTAGATTCCTTATTAAACCCCCCGCCCCCTTAGCGTCTTGTAATTCATTGAATTTCATAGGGTAAAAAAATATGGGGTGGAGGCGAGATGAGCAAAAAACAAATTTATGCAATAGTTGCAAAAAAAACTGTCTCTCTTGAAGTAATAAGATCCTCCAGTGCCCGATAAACTGATGCGAACGTTGGCAAAACATTTCTTGGATGAAAAGTGGCTCGAGTGCCCTAAAAATAGTGACTTGTTGGGAAAATGTCAAGGCACGATTTCGCATCCGTGGTTGACACCGCTGTGTGTGATCGAGCGTTATTGCTGAAGCGGTAGGATTCGGCATCTATTCCCAAGCGATTTCTTTGTTTCAAACCAAGCACAACGAGGGTGTATATCCAACAGCCTAAGTTCTTATGTAGAGTATTGTGTCTGATTTTTCAGTGCTGCCATCCATATTTCAGAAGTGAAGTGTAATGATTGAATTATTTGTACTGTTGATGGCCTGTTGCTCTCTGAGACGAGACTTACGTCAACGAACTGCAATTAAGTCACCCACGTGTGACATTGTTACATGATAAAAAATTTTCGTATAAACTTGACTGTTTCTTTCGTCCTCAACCAGTCATTCAACTACCATTTCATACGCAACCACATAATATGAGAGTGTCCAAAATATACAGAATATTATTAACATTACACAAAAGCAGCCATCTTTGGCACGATGAAATAAATTTTGCAAAAAAAAAGAAATTCTAGACAAATAAATGTAATTAAAATCCAGATGATGGGAAAAAACCTGAATCCTTACGATTGTTTCGAAACACTATGAGTTCCGTTCTCAAAGTATGGAACGAAACCAAACATTTGGGGTTGGCTGCGACATGGCCGCAACTCTTGACGTGAATACGTTCTTTGAGTCTTGAATCGTGTGACAGGTACTGATTTAATAAAATGAGTATCATTGGAATACGCCAGGGCTATACTTGTGTCAAACCTGTCCCAATAGTCATTCGCAAATATTTGATTCTAATATCTGCCTTCTCCTGGTGCAAAGAAGCAACACTGGCATAGGCTGGATAATTTGGCTCATTATTCCTTGGCGAATATTTGGTTCCAACTCTCTCCGTGTTGTGACTGATGGCGTTGTTCGACCAGTGTGTGACCAGACGGATTGGAAGATCGGGAAGGAAGGCTGCACCTTTGTCTTGGGCATGAAGCTGGAAGGTACTATTCGACCAGTCTGCCAATACCTTCTAGCTCCCAACATTTGACGATAATTGCCAATGGTGAAGCGCCCTTTCGTTCGCACGAGTGGCTAACATAATGTGCGAACAGTCGTCGGAAGACAAAAACTGTACTTCACGTCGGCCAAAAAACCGAAAACTCTTAAATTTAGTTCTAATAATTTTTACTGGTTGCAGTCAAACCGTCCAATTAAGAAAGATGGCCATTTCAACTGATTTTACTCTATATGTAAGCTATAAATCTCAACGAAAACCTTCATTATCATTGGACATAATCCTATACATTCTTGGTAACAGTAGCCAGTTTGGACCACGTTGTCATCGATATCGCAAGTTTAATAATCCCTCCAGTAATTGAAATATGGACTAAAGATGGTTCCGAAATACGTCTACCACATAACACCTATTAAGAGAGATGGATTAACGGTTTAGCAGCCTATGGGCTAAGCAGATGTGGCCGCCCTCCTTCCATTCTAGTCTAATTTTCTTGGCCATTCATTCCCCCTCGAAGTCGCTACCCTGCGCTATAACCCGCTAAGCTCCTACTTTTTTTTTCTTACACCTCTATTTTTAACTTGCTCTTATTTTGGTCATTCACATGCTTGCACACTGTTTTATCACTCACGTGCTCTGGCACACTGTTTTGGTTACTAAAGTGCAAACGCAATGTTTTCTTTTCTCCAGCATGGCCCAACTCTAAAGGAAAAAGGGCTTAAATCCCTCTACGGGACAGAGCCTGTCTGGTCCTACAGCACACTGTTTTGCTCCCTCACATGGTCCCACACTTTTAAGGTTACTCTTTTGGTCATTCACATGCGTGGACACTCTTTTGGTCATTCACATGCGTGGACACTCTTTTGATCCCTCACACGCTTTCACACTGTTTTGGCCATTCGTATGTTTGCACAGTTTCAGTTACTCACGTGCTTTCACACACTTGAGAACATTCTCTTCGTCACTCACTGACCTGATCCCTAGCTCTATAGATCACTTTTTTTTTGGTCACTCCTATATTCACACACTCTTTAAGACACTTACAGGGGTCAAGCTTCTGATCGCTCTCGGAACTGGTCCCAAGCCCTTTGAGTCAATCTTTAGATCATTCACGTGCTTACAAACTCTCTAGGTCACCCGTTTGAACTCACTTTCTGAACAGAGGTGGGTTATACAAATTTTGCCTGCCTACTCCCATTCTACTAATTTTCTTCGTCACTCATTCCTCAAATTAACCGCCCCTCTGAACTTGCCACCCTGGGTCATATCCGATAAGCCCGTTGTAAGTACTCTAATGCCCATTAAAAAAAAAAAGGAAGAGTGGCTTATCTCATTGTTAATTGAGTTTCCAACACAATAAAGTTCATATTCATTATATCAGAGAATTCTTCTTTCCATAACCCATTCATTCATCGGAAGATTATTTCTTTCATGACGAGAACCATTTGCATACAAATGACCAGCAACGCGTGCTGAATGCGCCTTAAGAGTGCCCATATATCATGGAAAAATTACTCTCATGGAACTAATTACAGTAAGAAAAAGAAAACAACAAAATGCAGGACTTACTTAAGATCCCGGAATACATCAGCAAGACTCCAAGACACTTCGGAAACATTATGACACGTTTTTAGCAGCACTTGGTAAGTTAGGATTTTCTAAAGGGACGCGTTCTCAGCTTACCAAGGCAGTAATGATGTTCAAGAGGAGATCATCTCTCGTGTTTGTTATTGTACGAGGATTAAAGGACGCTGTATTGATAGATGCTCTCTTTCCTGTTAAAATGAAGTAGCTACGCGAAGAGTCCTTCAATTAAATCGTTCAGCAAAACGCGAAAATTTCTATCAGAGCGAATCGAATGACACACGTACGTTGCAGAAGCAAAAAAAAAATTTTCCGATGAACATCCCAAGTCAGCCATCTATGAAATAAAATTGCATTTTCTTCTTTTCGTTTGTTTTTCGGTCACACAAACATTCGCAGAAATCACAATTCGATCGGTCACGAAAACCCTTGATTTATCAGAAAAATATATCTCTCTTCCTTTTAAGAAAATAATGTCTTATATGTATATACAGTGTGCACAAATACGCAAGTTTCACTTGCTCAGATAAAGATCGTGTCTTCTTGAAAAAAAAATGTCTTGGCTTCTTCCTGGTGCGACTGATGGGTGTCCACGACTAAATACGAGAGAGAGTGAGTGTAGATTGGATGTGAAATCTCACGGAATCACGCGAATATGCTAATGAGACTTTCTTCACAGGAAAATAATGAATATTTTTCTTAAAATGGTGTCTCTTCTTTTTTTTTTTTATTAGATAACGAAAACTTTATCATGGCGATCAAAGACGTTTTTCAGGACGGATCGAGTAATTTCTGTCTAGAGTAATTTCTGCGTCGAGACATTGCCTCATATCCGCATTTGGCTTGATCACATGCTCGCACATTTTCTTGGTCACTCACATGCTTGCACGCTTTCTCGTTAGCTCAAAACTTTCATACTTTCTTTAGCTAAAATGCTTGCAGACTTTCTTGGTCACTCTTTTGGTCGCTCATCTAGTCCTTCGCTCTGTAGGTCATTCTCTCCGTCATCTCCATGTTTATATACACTCTCTCTCAATCACACTTTTTGGCCAATCTCATGCTTAACATTCTCCAGGTCATTCCCACTTTTTGGCCAATCTCAGGCTTACACATTCTCCAGGTCATTCACATGCTTGCACAATTTCTTGTTCACTGACATGTTTGCACACTTTTTTGGCCATTGACAGGCTCGCACACTTTCTTATTAGCGCGAATTCTTATACTCTCTTCTCGGTCACTCTTTTGGTCACTCATATGCTTGCACGCTTTCTTGTTAGCTCAAATTCTTGCGCACTTTCTCTGTCATTCTTCTGCCGTAGCATATAAAAGACTACGTGCTGAATATTATTCTGTAAAGCGGGTCCGTGGACTTCGCCGTATCGTCTCATAGGGTCAAGAGGAACGCCAGAGGTTACGAACGGCCTGCTGTAGGACGAGGTCTCAAACAAACCTTCCATTTTTGAATATTAGAGTCTGTACTTGATATATTAGAATAAAATTTTATGAAATTAGCTGTTATGTCCCGAAGTTTGTAATACGTCACATTAACACAAATTTTGGAAGGAAAAAAACACTAGAAGATATACTTTAATAAAAAAGTTCGATGGCTTTGGCTTGAAAACTCAAGTAGGGCAATCTCATGACACGTATACGCAAACACATACCAGAATAGTTTTCGAATCTAAACTTTAAATTCTAAAGGGAATGCTCAAATCATTTCAAGAATTATTGAAAGATATAATTTCCGAATTATCAAAATATTGCATATTTGTAAGCTTACGTGGCGCCAATTTAATATTTTGTACGTGTATATACATGTATATATACGCCTTGCAACAGTAATGCGGGGTTTCCATTGTGACGTTTATAATGCTCCGTTTGCACGGAAAATAAAAAAGCCGGTTTCTTTCCCTCCGAATAAGGAAAAATCGCAAAGGATTATTGGTAAGGGATATGCACCGCAAAAATCCTCATATGCCCCGTTTAAACGGGAAAGGGATAAAGCGGGTTTAAACCCACTTCAAGGATTTTCACCAAAAACCGTTTACATGGACCAGAACTTTAGTAGCTTTAACCCAGCTCTTTTGATTTCGTCAGTGGTCACGTGGGTCGTCCGGCTCAATTCGCCGCGCAAAGGATTATAGGAAAGGAGATTACGCTCCCCAAAGTATCCCCAACAAAGAAGGGCAATTCCTGCTCTCCATTGCTTTCCTTACGGGGGGAGGAGGGGGGGGGGAAGTCGCCAAGCGGTTGCCAAAACTCCCAATGCTACCGAAATATTGTACATGTAAACGGGACTACAGTGATGATTATTTGTGTTGCATTCTTCTGTGTTCTCGTGGGAGTATGTTTTATTGTACAGATGTTATCTAATGCAGTGTTTCTTAACCTTTTTCAGCTCATGGCCCCCTATGGATCACATTTTTTCTCGTGCCCCCCCCCCCCCGTCCTATCCAGGACCCCTCCTACCCTCACCCAAGATTGAGATACTTTCTATATTTTTATTATGAATGAAATTTTAATAAATCGGATCAATCTCTGGAATCCTGGCTAGGCACGGACTCAAATGGCGGATTATCATCTCTCCCAGGAGTCAAATTATATGTTAAAAAACGGTCTGTGTAAAATACGGTACGACCCAACGAACATGCACTATAAATCGACCCTCCTAACACACCAACCGTTGCTCTGGCTGCCCTAAATACTTAGCTGGAAGTAACAGCTTACATATGAAAATCATAGTATCAGATTCCATATAGTGCAGTCCCCCTCCCTCCATTATAGAAATGAAGACCCGGGTTATGACCACATTGGCCCAAGGGTTAAGATGACCCTATTTCTATGGATGAATCTGATGAATTCTGAAAGTAGCAATATTTTTCACCCATGTTTCACTTTTAAAGCTTTTTTCTCTTTACAGTTCTCTGACTCCCTTCACCACCTGTCGTTTTCACCTTTCTTCTGATTATCTCCCGTGGCCCCCCTAGAATATCTCAGGACCGCAATGGCCCCAGGTTGAGAACCACTGATCTAATGTACTAACAACTATTTTACCGCACGCACCAACTCCGGCCACATCGCTAAACGAAATTTTCTTTTCAAAAAGATGGGAATGAAGGCGTCATCTATCGGTGGTCACTTTAAGCTCGTTGGATATATATAATCTTCCCCGATTCGAACCTGTTACCCGAAGTAAGCTTTCATGGTAGACGAGCATCTTACCACCAAGCCACTCGGGTGCTTAAGGGTGCTATCACTGGAAACTATCGCAAGGGAAAACAAGTTTCGTGTATGTAGGAGGTGTGTGTGTGTAGTAGGCCTTAATGTATTTCGCGTATATTCGTGTATAGTAGTCAGTGTATTTCGCTATATTCATTCTCAGATACATGTAGTCTATTTTCAAACATATGATTTTTGTATGGCTTCAATAATTAACCAATTGAGTGATTTATAATAAAACCATTACTACATAACGTCTATATCCAACGAAAATACCGGATGCATAGGTAACAGGGTGTATGGGGCTGTTCAAGTATTACGTCATCATCGATGGGGGGGGGGTATCCGATTTGCTGACTTTTGATGACAAGGGGGGGTTTTGGATAATGCTTACGTCATCAACCACCCTTTATGAAAACATGAACACAGAGGGGCAGAGCTGGTGACGAAATTTTGCTGACAAGGGGGGGGGGGGGGGGGGAGGGGATCAAAAATGGCTAAAAATTTGTTTACGTAATACTTGAACGGCCCCTATGGCGTTTTACTGGCTAACCATTGATCCCGGAGGCATACTTCCAATTAAAAAAAAGTATCCAAATAACTTGTAGTAGTCGAGTGTGTCATTCATGTTACAAGGAGTTTTGAGCAGTTATTAAAATAGAAATGTTAACTTTTTATACGGACACTCTGTGCTGAAGAATCCAATTACAAAGTTGTTTCCCCTGTCTCTTCTGATGCCAACAAAAAAAATTCCATGCTTCTAAGTGCAATATTCACTGAGACATTCTCGAATTCGAGAAACGGAGGAAAGTTGGTTTTATCGATTTTAAACCGTTCCCCCCCTCCCTTCCCAAAAGAGAAATTAATATTTTTCTGGGTGACCATATGATCCGTTTTCTCGGGACATTTGCGTATTTTCTAGTAATTTTGGCCCTACCGACCATGTATTCAAGAATGAAAACAGTCATACGAAAATTCATCTCACATATTTGCCATGTTAATTTCTTTTTTTCGTGGAAATCATATTAATCCACTGTGATTTGCAGTAGTACTTCATTTCTCTCCATTGGTGGCTTTTTTGGAGATTTAACCGCTTTGCTTACAAGCGATTGGCTAGTAATTCGGATGATCTATTTGACGAATCGGCGATAAATTTCGTAACCTTGTCCTAACATAACCGCATGTTGGAAAAAGGAAGGAAAGAAAAAGTAGAAAAGAGTAAGAAAAAACAAATGAAAGGAGAAAACTCTATAATAAGTATACATAAAACAGTATACATAAGTATTAGAGAGTGATACATATACTTATATATATTGTGCTCTCATCTCTCTCTCTTTCTCTATTTGGGGTCATTCAAGTATTACGTCAGCATCGATGGGGGGGGTGGTTTCCGATTTGCTGAATTTTGGTGACAAGAGGGGGGGGGGGGGTTCGGATGATGCTTACGTCATCAACCACCCTTTATGAAAATATGAAATATTCTTAAGGGCATCTTACTCGGTGCACCAAAAACGAGAAAAACCTTTCGTTAGTTTCTGGGCACATGAATTACCATTCTCCCTAATGATACCTTACAGGGCCACTTCAGCGATCTCTAAATGTTTCAAGGATCCTTCAAGTGCTCAGGAAATGTGTCCGGGGCTGCTTAAGTACTCGGGAATTGTACTCTGTAATTATGCCACGGATCACTTAAGTAATCCGGGAATGTTCCGCGGGTAACTTGAGTGATGTAGAACCGCACTGGGGGCGATAGTGGTTATAGATATCAATTCCCCTAAGATATCAGATTCCTTTGATCTCGTTAGGGTTGTCATAGCAAACCCTAATTATAAATGGTCATAACTACCACAAAAAAGTACGCCAAGTTGACGATGACTTCGAATCACGCTGTTCCTTTGGCCAGAGATCGCCAGCCACTCCGCGAACGGGCTGCCCAAGCCCGAAATTCGGACACTGGCCAGGTCAACTGACTGGCTGATTTCGGGCTTTGGCCGTAGCATATCTATCTGGAAGGTTACCTTGACGCTGGCCTCTCATTTTCGAGTAATTCAGCACGGCGACGGTTCATTAGCCACGTATCCGGGTTGAATGAGCATCCATTAAGCTGTTATATCGTTTGATCGAATTATCGATGGAAGACCAATTATTTTTTGTCGATGATCATGTTTGATTAAATAGACCACGCTCGTGTGGTTTCTCACATGAAAAACGCCGAATCCTCTGTAGAGCGTAACGCAATCACAATTGGATCTTTTTCCCCCTTCTCATCTTCTCCTGTACAATCTCCACATCATCTTAAATACAGATATTTTATCATCGAAATTCCAAACATTGAAATCGATTAATTCTATTACGAATTTGAAAAAAAAATGTATACACTAAAAAATACCCCGAGTTGCGCAATTTTGGAGTTTCGCGATTTTCTGTGAAAAATGAACGTTTCTGAAATTCAGTCTCCATCACGGGATTATTACTGGAAATAGTAGGGATTATTAAGTGATAATTAAGTAAAAAGAATTGTTTTAATCTCGATCAGAACTTGTGAAACTACACTGGTTTTTGAGAGGCTACAGTGTATAAAGCCATAGAAAAGAGCACCGTAGCATTACAGTCAAAAACAGTAAGAAAGAAAAAGACAGTCGCTCTCTCTTCCAAAAGTTTTCCCAATCCATCTAATATTATGCATTTCTTTGGGAAACTGCACCCCGACTTACGCAGCTGTCTTCTGTCCCACCTATCGCTTAACTTCAAGGTATTGTTACATACATGTATGTTACTGCCAAAGCCCGTTGCGGCTAGTTCGCGAACTGACCGCAAAGGGGGAGCTGACCTCTGGCACAAAACGCCCATGAAACACGAAAGGTTTGGAACCTCTGGTTTGGGACAAGGTAGGACGATTTCCTATCTATCCGTTCTTAAATCGGGCTGTTATAGATTTAAATGACAGCCACGAAATCAGTGACGTTCAAGAAGCACCTGCACACCGTTATTATTGAAACAGGGGGAAGTTGTATAAGAAAGTACTTATTGCGAAGTGAAAATGGGCACGATTGTCTAATCAGCCCTTAATTTTCGACAGAAATATTATATAGGCTTCCCCACTTGACCTCAGTTGAAGGGGTGCAGAGAAGAGCTACGCGTGTCCTTATTGGCACACGGGGCTTGAGTTATGAAGAGAGACTTCATTTTTTGAATATGTTTACATTGGATGAACGCAGGTGTCGCGGAGATATGATCGAAGTGATCAAAATTTTCAATGGGATGGATAGGATGGACCGTGAACTTTTAGTACACCACCAATCGACTGCTTTTACAAGGGGACGCCAGTATCGATTGGTGAGGGACAATGCAAGGTTATGGTGTCGCAGGGAATTTTTCTCTAATAGGGTTGTTAATAAATGGAATAGCTTACCCCCGGAGGTAGTAAATTGTAACACAATTGACACGTTTAAAAAGAAATACGATAAACATGTTGGGGTAAATCGAGAAGCTCTACCCATACTTAGAATAAGACAACCATAAGTATTCTTTATGGGCATTGTATAATATTTTATCATGTGTATATATTGATTATAATTTTTGTTAATTGCATTTTTAATTGGGTTGCTATATATTTTTTGAAAATATATGACATTCATATTTTTATGGCCATTTTGCCTGTTGTGGTGTTGTATTTGTATTTGATTAATTGTGATATAATTTGAATTTCATATAACTAATCAAGGTATTATAATATCAACCGCGTTATATCCGGAAGATCATTGATGAGCTTTAGTGAGTACACAAAATTCAAAAATACACTATAGGAACGTGAAATCGGTTTAACGGTGAAAAAACCGTGAAACGGTTTTAACTAAAAAACTTAAGTATGACACTTATACGAGGATGATGTCACTATTTAATATGTCACAGTTTAATAAGTAACTATCACATCCTCGGATAAGTCGCCATCTGGTGGCATTGTCAGCAATTGTGAGCTTTGGCCTGAGTTAGGTCCGAATCGTCCACGTACGGTCCATCTCAGTGCACACGAGCTCCAAGGAAAGACTGAGGTATATTCGTTGCCTCTGTATGTAGTCTAGTGGTCTTGGGCGTTCACCCGGAAAGTGAAAGGACGTGGGTTCGTTTCCCCGCAGGGGCAGTTGAATTTTCTCTCTTTCCAAAATATATCTTCGCATCAGCCAGCTGTTGCGAAAACCTTCGCATGACACTTATAGCCCTCATACAACCGTGTCTTTTCTGTCAGCCTGGTTGCATGATAGCTTCAGTGCTTTATTTTGGCAACATTTCGAACGCGTAACTTTCGTACCTCTTGCTAACCATTCTCAAAGCATCTCTGTAAGTACAGCTGCTGTTCGATCGTCCACATAAGGCACCTATCCAGAGGCAATGTGTCTTGGTGGCAGTGCCGGGCCATCTTAAGAGGATCATGCCCCCCCCCCCCCAGCTAAGTGAACTTTCCGAGACCCTGCCTGGAAAATTTTCAACTACTTCTCTTTTTTGTGAGGACCCCGGACCGTGCCCGGGTGGGCCCATGCGTTACGACTGCAATTGCTTGATGAGGGGTTATTTATAGTGTATGTGATCGTTGGATCATCCTGTATTTTACGAGATAGACTAATTTTTCCCATAGAAATGAAACGATGAACCTCTCGGCTAATTGTACGAAATACAGATGACTGGATACCAAGCGAAGGAAATTGGAAAGAAGTCCAATTCTCTCCTCTGTGGGGAATCGAACAACCACCCTCTTACTTTCCGGGTGCGTATTCTACCATTAACCTACAGAGGACAAACATTATTTTCCTTAAGAACACTGTGTTCCTTTGGGCCGAACGGGACTGCGCAATAGACAGCCTCCTAACTCACCCGGAAAATAAGAGGTTGGTGGTTCGGTTCCCCACGGAGAAATGAGACTTTTATTTCCAATTAACCTTTGCTTGATATCCAGTCATCCGTACTTCGTAATTTTTTTCCCATATTATTCATCTCCTGGGAGGGGCAATCGTCTCCCCTCCCCCCAGATCAACAAAAATAATACAAACGGCTTATCAAAGTCTCACGGTGCGTTTAATAACACTTATCCTGCACATGTGTTTCTTCAGATTCAGCAAAGAAAAACTTCTAAGATTTATCTCGTTCTCTTGGGAAAGAAAAATAATAAAAATTTACGCTCGCGTTGTGGGGTGCTCTTGATTATTTATTTTTATAGTTCGATAAAGGCCAGCGGAATCGTTATCGATACGTCAGTAGTCACCTTTGGACACTTGCCGTCACGTCCCTATTACATGAGGCCGTTCTGAAAGCTGTTGTTTTTCTTACTTCGGAAGATGTTTGCTTTTCTCGAAGGAAGAAAATGGGTACAGACGTGATCATGGCAGAACAGAGGCCCATGGAGATCGGCCCGGGGATTGTTTACGTGCCGACGAGCCAGTGTTCTTGTAGGACGAGGGTGGAAGTATGGAAATGCAGCAACAGGTGGACCATCGAGAACTTTTTATTGTGCCCTCGTAGGACCGGACAGTCGCTGGAGAGCCCGTGCTTCTTCAGCGGGCCGAGAAGTGAACTGAAGTGGAGGCTGGTGCTGTACCCGAAGGGAGTGTCGGAAGAGTACCACGATTACGTGTCGCTGTACCTCAAGTTCCTGCCTTCGTCGAGGATTACGACCCAGGCCGCGTTCGAAGTGTCCATCATTAACGAGCATGGCAGGAAGTCGTGGTCGTTCTTCCGCGAAGGATACTTCATTCCTCAAACCAGCATCGGCTGGGAGAAGTTCATGAAGAGGGATTTGTTCCTCAAGGCCAATCAGAAGTTGATCGAAAACAACGAGATGTTGATCCAGTGCGACATAAGCGCTTCGTCGGACGTCACGAATCTCGCCGACAAGGACAAGGGGTCCAGGTTCCTGATGCCGTTGTATCACCTGCAGGACCAGTACATGAAACTCCTGGAGACCGGTAGGTTGTCGGACGTCGTGATAGCCACCAACAAGGAAGAGTTCAAGGTCCACTCCGCCGTCCTGGCCGCGAATTCACCGAAATTCTTGACCATGTTTGGCGATCCGGAAGGCAAAGGAACTCTCCGCGTCAACATGAACGAGTTCGATACCGAAGTGGTGCGCGAGATGTTGAGGTTCATGTACGGTGGACGTATTCCGAACTTCAGGGGCAACATGGCTGAGAGGTTACTCGCTGCCGCCGATTGGTTCGGGGTGACGTCGTTGAAAGAGGTATGCGAGAGCGTGCTTGTGTCCAAAGTCGCCATCAAGACGGCGGCGCATTACCTACAGTTGGCGGACGAATGCAACGCCGTGACACTCAAGAACTACTGCCTGGAGTTCATCCGTAAGAATGTCGCCGACGTGTTGGATACAGCAGAGTGGAAGGCGGTCGTGGCTCAGAGGCCTAACGTCGCGGACGATCTGGCCAGTGCTTTGGCTGTGCATCTCATGTCACCAATACCACAACTGTCCTAACACGTACTATTGTGCCATCGACTGAAGCTCAACATGCCATGCTTCGGTATGCGAAACAAGAAATGCATTTATTTGATTCTCTCTCTTTTTTTTCAAAAAAAAAATTTCAGTATTTATATATAAAACAAGTATTTTTTATTTAGTTTTTGAGGTTCTATTTTTAAAATCTCGAGTCTTTAACGCGTGGCCCATGGGCCACATGTGGCATCCCAAAGCCTTTTGCGCCTTTTTTTCTGCCGATGGAATTGCATACGTAAATACAGAATTTACATGGAAATGCTGGAAGAAAAAACCTCTTAATTGAAAAATAATTCCAGAATTGCTCTGAAAGGAAGTATAATTTCAAAATTAGCTTTCGTAAACATTTCAGAACTAATGAGAGAAATGATTCGAGAATTAATGAGAGAAACAAGTTCACATTACTTTATTGAACGATTTCATTTCATAATTATTGAAAGATATAATTTTCTAATTAGTGAAAGGAATAATTTCTGACTCAATTTCAGACTTGACAAAAGTAATTCCATAATAGTTGAAAGAAAAAATTTCAGATTCGAGGATAATTCATATTTAATGCAAAAATAATTTCAGAATCAATGAAATTCATATTTGATGAAAAAAAATTTCAGAATGGAGAAATAATTTCAAAATTTGTGAGAAATAATTTCAAAATTTGTGAGAAATAATTTCAAAATTTGTGAGAAATAATTTCAGAATTAATGAGAAAAAACTTCCCAACTAATGAGAGAAATGATTTGAGAATTAATCAGAGAAATAAGTTCGCATTACTTTATTGAACGATTTAATTTCATAATTATTGAAAGATATAATTTTATAATTAGTTCAAAGTTCCATCCAACATCGGTCAACACTGATAGAAGCGATTCACCAGGGGCCACACATCTGAAGACGACGCTCCTGTACACCACCTTACCACCTCTCATGACGACTCTCCCGTGGCCACCTCTCTCCATCCGCATCCAACATCGGTCAACACTGCTAGGAGCCATCCACCATGGGCCACACCTCTGACTTAATTTCAGAATTGACAAAAAGTAATTCCATAATCATTGAACGAAATAATTTCAGAATCAATGAGAATTCATATTTGATGTAAAAAATAATTTCACAATTAACGAGAAATAATTTCAGAATTATTTCTCGTAATTGTGAAAATAATTGTTATTTCAGAATTATTTCTCGTAATTGTGAAAATAATTGTTATTTCAGAATTATTTCTCGTATAATTATTTTTTTATAAAATAAGATATATATATATATATATATAAGAAAGTTAATAAGAAATTAACTATGAAAATTATTATTATTATTAATTAAACTATGAAATTATTTCTCATAAAATAAGAAATAATTTCATAATTATTAAGAAGAATGGCTTGAGAATTAATAGGAGAAATAAGTTAATGATTATTCAAATATATAATTTTATAATTTTTGCAATTTTATATTTATTGAAAGAAATTATTTTTTAATTAATGAAAGAAATAATTATTGAATTAATGAAAGAAATAATTATTGAATTAATGCAAACAATAATTCCGAAATCAATGAAAAACAATGAGGGAATTAATGAAAGATAATAATTAATAAGAAGAATATAAAATATAATATAATTAATAAAAGAAATATAAATCCAGAATTGACGAAAGGAATTGTTCCAGAATTAATGGAAGAGATAATTCTGTAGAATTAGTGAAAGAGAGAGAGGGGAGAGAGAGAGAGAGATAATTCTGTAGAATTAATGAAAGAGATAATTCTGCAGAATTAATGAAAGAGTTAATTCTGTAGAATTAATGAAAGAGGTAATTCTGTAGAATTAATGAAAGTGGTAATTCTGTAGAATTAATGAGAGTTAAATCCAGAATTAATGAAAGAGGTAATTTAATATTTTTTCATCTTTAGAAGGCAATAAATTGCAATCTTTAGAAATTGAACTGTAAATTTCAATGGGGAAATCGCCTCCACGAACTTTCATTCTTTCTTTCTCTCAAACTGAGCACAACTCTGGTCTATCGCCATGAGCAATTTACTACCGAGTGAGTTGTGCCGGAAGTGTAAGTGTAAGTACCTAACAGTTTGAGTGCGAATGTAGTGTTGTGCGCATCGAGCTTACATTACTGGAGGGAGCATCCAGCCACCTCGACGGCAGCGACATCGAATGCAGGGAAATCACGTGATTCGGTGAATAGCACAGTTCGTGCCTGGCGATTTTCCCACTGAAATGTACAGTTCTGATTCTAAACATTGCATTTTAAAGATTAAAAGCAAGGGATGGAGAACTCATCTAAAGATAAAAAAAGATTAAATTATTTATTTCATTAACGTAGGAAAAATTTCTTTCATTAATTCTGGAATTTTCTTTCAAATATTCTGGAATTATTTCCTTTATTAATTATTATTTCTTTCATTAATGCTGGGATTATCACCGATTCTGGAATTATATCTTTCATTAATTTTGGAATTATCTTTTATTAATTTTGAAATTATCACTTTTATAAATTCTAGAATTATCACTTTCATTCATTCTAGAATTTCTTCTTTCATTAATTCTGGAATTATCTTTCGTTAATGCTGGAATTACATCTTTCCTTAATTTTGAAATTATCTATTTCATTAATTTTGGAATTACCTCATCGATGCTGAAATTATTTCTTTCATTCATTGTTTTAAACTTCTATTTATGCCATATGAAAATTATATACTAGGGTTTCCATTTCGAAAGACTTAGAAAGGAGGACGTCAGCTCACGCATCATCATACTGACATCACTCATTCCAATTTCCCCAATAGCTGGCGCCACTATTCCGCCCAATAAAACCAGCCGAAACGCAATAATTTAGGGGAGGGGGCCCCGCTCATGGGCGGGGGGGGGCATAGGCGGATATAGACTTGGAAGTCTGGGGGAGCAAAGTCATTATTGTTGGATGGGGGGGGGGGGTTGCACGATGATGATGATGTCAATTCATATACATACACATACATTAGATCTGCCCACTCTACTTTTGATGCTGGGGGGGGGGCAATGCCCCATCCACGCCCCCCCCGTATCTCCGCCCATGGTGGGGAAATTGACCCCCCCCCCCAGCGTCAAAGGTGGAGCCGACTGATCTAATGTATATTATATGTATATATGAATTGACATCATCATCATCATCGTGCCCCCCCCCCCCCCAGACTTACAGGTCTATCACCGCCTATGGCCCCGCTCTAGGATGTGAGGGCCATGCGGTTGGTAACCCTACGTGTTGTATTCCCTCTGCTCCCTACAGTAACAATAACAAGTTCGATGGTTATGTATGATTTTTCAGTGCTGCCATCTTTATTTCAGAAGTGAAGTGAGTGAAGTACCTTTTACGAACTGTCTATTAAAGGGGTTGGTGCACGTAAATTTCCCGAAAAACGCATTTTTCAATTACCAAACAGTACTATGAAAATTTCTACGTCTAATCCTCATTCGAGCTTTTGTTCTGCATGCATTTCGAATTCTTTTTAAAATATTCCAATATAAATAGCTGGCAGGCATTATTATTGCCAAAGTGTTTTGCATTTAATGCTTTCTTTTCGAAACTGTTAGGCAAAAGGAACAGTTTTTTCAACCAGCGTCTTGACGCCTCGTACGTCTCTCAGCACCGAGGTGTCACATGCTTTAGCAAGAACATTTCTTATTAAAATGATTCAAAAAAAGTTTTTGGTAGAAAATATGGGTAAATTTGGTGATTTTTGAACAAGTTGCATGTAGTTGAAGTTAAACTAATAGCAACTATAAATCCCTAAAATACCCTCATTAAACTGTATGCAAATATTAACAAAATTTGAGAAAAAAAATTGAAGTCCTAAAGAGAATATATAAAATTTTTATTTTCGCAGCTCCAGTAATATAAGCTCGATGTTGCGTCCTCATTTTGGAGTTACCGAATCTGGTAACCCTTATTTGTGGTCGGCTGTTGATGGTTTTCTGTGGTTCTAAACTTCGAGGCGTGAATGCGATCCGATCTCAGGTCCATAACAGGCCCAGAACGATACAAATTGATAGAACAAATAGATTTGGCCACTTTTTCCCTTTTTTCGGTCATTTTCTCACATTTCGGGGGGGGGGGGGCGGCGGCGGAGATCAGACCCCCCAAGTCCCCCCTCCCCCCCAGCTACGGCCTTGGCACCTTGAAAATGCGTACATTGCATGCCAGAAACAGTGACGTCTACATGGACCTATTCATGGACCCACCCCTGCACGGCTCGGAGGCCTCTTAAAAACAAGACCTGCTTGCAATTTTTCGCAGCAAGTATGTAAATTGGTAAGCAGGTAATTCTTGGCGTGATATTTGAAAGGGGGGGGGGGGTTCAGAAACATCACTCGGCCGGTGCGTCCGGTGCGAAACCGATACTGAGGCCTGAGTTGCTTAAATAATTTCGGGGCATGGCCGCAATTTTATTTTCGTATTCTGAGGGAGAGGGGGAATCGGCATCCAAAAATTCATATAAGCCTATTATTACGAAATGGAGTGACTATAACTATACTGTAGGGACCTAGAGAAAATATATTTAGAGATAGGTCATCGTTGTAGACAGTTTCCGCATTTGAGCTATTTCCTATTGAATAGGAATTCCGCCGGGACCAAAGAAAATACCGTTATATGCAGGTTTATCGTTATAGACAGTATCGTTATACGCAGGTTTCGCTATATACAGGGAGTGCTGAAAAATATCCATACAGAAAACATAGACATAAATGCGAAGTAGGAAAAAAAAATAATGAAAATTTTAAATTCATGAAAGAAATTATTCCAGAATTGATAGAAATTCCGAATTTATTAAAGAAATAATTCAAAATTATTTCTTTCCAGATAAGAATGCAGAATTTTCCAGGAAACAAAGAATATTCCAGATGAAAATGCACAATTACAGAATTTATGAAAGAAATTATCATTACCGGGACCCTCCAACAATAGAGGCCTGATGCGACCGCATTTGTCAGACCCCCAAGGGCGGCTCTGAGCCTATGACGCTCTTCAGACGTCCATGGCCAAGGAACGCGTAAGAGAAGTGGCGTATTTACGGGGGGGGGGGGGGGCTTAGCGGGCTATAGACCAAGACGGAAAGTTCAGCCAGACGTCAAATTTGAGGGATGAGTGATCAAAAATATCAGTAGGATGGCAGAAGAGCGGCAAAATCTGTATAACTCTCGATAAATTCACCTCTACCCATACAGTTAACTACTAGGTCAGTGAGTGATCAAAAAAGTGACCTAGACAGTTATCAAGCACGTGAGTGAGCAAAAGAGTGACCTACAACACAGTGAGAAACCAGGTCAGTGAATGACTTACAGCTTGTGCAAGTATGTGAATGACTTACAGCTTGTGCAAGTATGTGAATGACTTACAGCTTGTGCAAGTATGTGAATGACTTACAGCTTGTGCAAGTATGTGAATGACTTACAGCTTGTGCAAGTATGTGAATGACTAAAAGAGTGGCCTAGAGAGTGTGCAAGCATGTGAATAACCAGAAGAGTAATCTAGAGCGTGTGGCAAGCTTGTAAATGACCTAGACCTAGAGTATGTGTAAACTGTAAATGACCAAAAGGAACCATGTCAGTGAGCAACTAAAAGAGTGGCCTAAAGCATGTGTAAATATCTTAGTGACCAAAACATAAAATATTGTGCAAGCCTGCGAATGACTATAAGAGAGACTTAAACAGTGTGTGAGTGACTTAAAGAGTTAGTGACTAAAAGAGTGACTTAGAGACATAGGTGGGGGGGGGGGGGGGCAAGCGGGATGTACAGCACAGGGCGGCGAGTTCGAGGAAAGAGTAATCAAGAAAAAATTAGATTAGAATGGGCGTGCCCCCCACCCCATAAGGGATGGCTGACAGGCATGGCCGTCTTAAGAGTATCATGGGCCCCCGGGACAATTGATTTTTCTGAGGCCCTACCAAACAAATTCTCTAAAATTTCAACCAGATCTAATTTTTGTGAGGCCCCTCTTCGCTTGAGGCCCCCGATCCGTGCCCGGGTGGGCCCATGCATTAAGACGGCACTGCTGACAGGGCTCGGGACAATTCTCATCATTTTTTGCTTTTCTCACGCTATAAATTCATTACAGAGGGGGCTCGTGAAAGTCTTGTCTGAGGGGCCCGCAAAAGATCCCAGCCTAGGGGCCCTGCTCCAAGATGTGAGGAGGGAGGGCCATGAGAACGGGAGAAGGGCAGAAAAGTTTGTGTAGCCAAAACAGGCAGCAAAACAATAAATGATGCACCTTTGCGTAAGAGGCTTGCGTTTCCCCTAAAATGCGAGGAATGTGGAAATGGGGCACCCCAGGAGTTGCCATCAGCACTTTTGAGGGGGGGGGCTCCTCCGTACATTGAGTTATAGCTTTTATGGAGCTATTCCGTAGCATCAAAGCTGAAAATTAACGTTAAGTCTCCCGAATGAACCGTTAAGAACGTCGAATTAAATTAATTATGTATGTCGAGTTTGGTCATGACATCTAGTGGTGGAAATAACAAATACAAATTTTTCTTCACTTCCCCCCCCCCCCCCCGGAATTTCGCTTTTTGTCCCCAGTGTATTTTCTTGATATAAATAAGATGTGATGTATAAATAATAAGCATTTATAATATTTGAATATTTATTGAAATTCTTGATTGTCGCCACTTTTTTCTTGTCAAAAAATGTCAAAAATCAAGAATTTCAATCCCTGATATCTCAGTTATTTTTAATTGACACGGGGGGGGGGGGGTGAATTTCTTTTGCTAATTAATTATCATTAAATTAAATTTCCACGATATTTCAGTGTAATGGCCCAAGATTCAAACAAAGGTCACTGCACCATCGAGGCGCCAACACAGAGTAAGATATAATATATTTATATCCTTAGGCTATGGGTGCCACAGTCAAGCGCGGATCCAGAGAAGGGCGAATAATATAGAGGAGAATAATATAGGGAAAATAGTTTTAAGAGGAACAAAATATACACTGGTTATAAAATTATCAAACTTTACAGTGTGCGGGGAGGGCATGGCAAAATCAGGGTTGTTTCCCCCCCCCCTCCAAAAAAAAAATAACTCCTAGCTACATTACAGCCAGTGCTATCTTAACGCAGGGGGGTGCCCATGCATTAAGTGCAAATTTGTGTGGTTTACTCGCCGCCGTAAACTTCCTGGGCAACCACTACTAATTGGCGATCAAATTTTAAGACCAGTGAGCCAGGTTAAATACTTGGGCTGTACACTAAACAAAAATCTTTCCTTCTCATCTCATATAGAATTTGTCAAAAACAAAACCAACAGAGTAATGGGAATGTTGAATAAAATCACGTTCCCACAAGCCAAATTAACGCTACAAAACAAAATTATCCTGTTTAAATCAATCCTCAGACCCACCCTCTTATATGCGTCCCCTGCTTGGGCTCATGCCTGCAAGATGAACATTAAGAATTTACAAACTGTTCTAAACAAGATCCTTAGAAGATTTACCAATGCGCCATGGTTCATCATAGGTGCGAATATTAGAAGGGACTTGGGCATTCCCCATATATTTGACTATATACAGACCCTAAATAAAGACCAATTTGACAGAATGAAGGAGTCCACACATCAACATCTTGCAGACATTGTGGACTATGATTTACATGAAATAAGGAAATATAGGAGGCCACAGCAAATATTCCACTTGAACTGGAATAATCTCTAGCTGCCTTCTTGATGTAAAGGTTAACTGCTGTATATTTCGTTATTCATATTTTGTGCTTGAGAGTTATCTCTTGGGTTCATTCGAATTCTCGTACATAGTTATTTTTCTTCATATTATTTTTGATATTCATGAGCACTTACTGAATAGAACTCTTTTGTGTGTAAATAACAATGTTTGTATTGTGAATGGAACTTTTTGAACATCTTGAATAATTGTAGCATCTCTTGCAAAATGTGTCCTCTTAGTACATTCGAACAGTTATCCCTCATTGAACTTGTGCTTGATGACTAGAGTACAAACGTCCAATGACAGCTCTACTTCCAGAGCAGTTAGCTACTGAACTTTCATACTAATAGCAGGGAACTCTGCTTAATATCTGGATAAATTCATTCTTTAATTTCGTATGTGGGGTTTTTGCGCTGCGACCCCCCATGCAGTGTTTTTTCCCCTCGAATAGAATCGGAAGGTGATGTTGAATGGTGTTTTCTGGCAGTGTGCTTTGGTGATCTCGACATAGGGACTTGTTCGGTTGTTGGTTGTGGTGGCAAAAAAAAAAAAAAAAAAAAAACCTCTGGCTTAAATTTGCTTAGCCTGACTATAATTTGACCAGCTGTTCATCTATTTCTTTTTCCGTCTTTTCTTCTTCATCCACTTTTTGCTTTCCATTTTTACTTTCCCTCTTCATAGGCCTTCCTGGCCATTTCGTATGCCGACAGTCGTCCCTTTTTGGATGGGAATTGGCTAAAAATTCTATTCTGGTCTGGTCTGGTACGGTCAAATGAATTAGTTCACTGCAGAGAGAGAGAGGGAGAGGATATTTTTAGTAGTATATATATATAATTTGGCAATCTCTAGATCGGCAGTTGTAGTCATAGCGATTCGTTTCTGCTGTTTGTAGGGCCTACAGCAGTCTTACAACATAGTCAGTGAAGTTCTTGATGAGGTCTAATGTTGTAACTGGCAAATCTCCGGGGATTTTCCGAGCGGACTCATCACCCCTTACTGGGCCGGATTAACCATTAAGCAAAATAAGCACGTGCTTAGGGCACCAAGAGAAAAAGGGCACCATAAAAACTGTCTACTTTTTTTAATATTTTCTGTTGCTTAATGTCACAGTATAGAAACGAATTCCTGCTTCACGACGATCTTGGATCTTGAACGCGTCTGCTCGCCTGTTTCGGTGGTGTATAGCTCCCACCTAACCTGACGTTGCTACTAACCTTCATTGGTTACGTGTGCGCGTTCCCTCGTAGGGGGGCTCCATGATGGGCATGGTGGGTGGGAGTGGAACAATACCCATTTAAATATGGGAAAAAATCAAAATGCACCAAAACGTCAAAGAACAGCTTCAAATCAAACACATGTCAATGTAACTGCTTCAACTCCATCAACTGTCTCATTTTTCTTTCTGCACTCTTCAGATACTGAGAAACAGCTTACAAAAGTATCACCATTTCTAATAGATAAAGCTCTCTATGGCACAGTAGGTACTTTAAAATCAGTCAAGGCTCTTCGTTCAGGAGACCTACTGATCGAAACTAACACACCTAAACAAGCCGAACTCGTTCAGAAGCTCACATCTCTCGGGGACATTCCAATAACAATCAAAATCCATCCCACGTTGAATTATTCACGTGGTGTCATTTCAGATACTAACTTAATTAACATGGATGAAGAAGAACTAACACAAGAGCTGGCGTCTCAAGGCGTAACATCTACCAAACATATTATGAGCCACAAAGATGGCAATCCAGCTCCAACACGTAATATAATTCTTACATTTTCATCACCAACGTTGCCGAAAGATATCAAAATAGGTTATTATAACCTCAAAATCCGACCATATATTCCTAACCCTGTTCAATGCTTCAACTGCCAAAAATACGGTCACTCACGAACGGCGTGCCGTAGTCAACCCACCTGCGCAAAGTGCGGTGAGAAGGATCACATTTCGGACAACTGCACTAATTCAGCATTCAAGTGCGTCAATTGCGGTGGTGACCGACCCGCATTTGACAGGAAATGTCCGAAATGGAATGAAGAAAAAGAGATCCAGAAGATCAAAGTCCTTAATAACATCTCATATATCGAAGCACGCCGTCGCATAACCTCTAACCAAACTCCAATAGGTACTAGATCATACTCTAATATGGTAACAAATCCATCGTCAGCTAATACGACTAACAATATCACCAAAACATCTGTAACAACTCAGACTGAACCAATAGCTGACACATCAACTCAAACATCATCATCTAACCAACCGTGCAATAGTTGTGGCTGCTGTTGCTCTGCTGGATTCCGGAGGGAGTCCACTACCTCCGAAGAAGAGGCAGGAAAAGCAACAGCGCACACATTCAAAAAACCTACTGGTACTAAACCCAAGATTAATTCTGGAAATAAATCTAAAAAGTTACAGAGAGCAATAAAATGTCCCACCCTCAAGAATGTGTCACTAATTGATGACAAGTCAATTGGTGACATGGATCTTGATAATCCGTCAGAAACTGGTGGTACTCGCCGGAAAATAGACCGGAATAAATTTAAAGACCTCGAACCGTCTACTTCTACCTAATTTATGGCCAACATAATTCAATGGAACATTCGTGGTCTTAGATCCAATTATGAAGATCTCAAGGATTTGATCAATCGTTATCATCCTGTTTGCGTGGCACTCCAGGAAACTTTTACGAAGCCCTCGGAGGCATGGAACATCAGGCGACATTCCCTGTTCCGTATTGATTACGATGACGGGAGTAGAGCCTGCCGCGGTGTCGCTCTGCTGGTTCCACATCATGTGTCGTCGCGCGTTTTAAGGCTGCGTACGAACCTGCAAGCCATCGCGGTGGAAATCTCTACAGGCCTAAGAATTACCATCTGTTCCATTTATTTGCCACCAAATGACACCATCTTACAGAGAGATCTAGAAGATCTGATTGATCAATTACCTCCACCATTTTTTCTTCTTGGAGACTTCAATGCACATAACATGATTTGGGGTTCTAACAGCAATACCCCTCGTGGGGAAATGGTGGAACATCTGTTAGACAATATGGACCTCGCCATCATGAATGATGGTAGTTTCACTCATTTCCATGCCCCAAACAATAGTTTCACTGCAATAGATTTATCTTTATGTTCACCCTCACTCTTGCCGAACTGGTCCTGGTCGGTTGATCCGGACCTCCATGGGAGCGATCATTTTCCTCTAGTGGTTAAGTGCCTTGATCGAAGCCATAGCATACTTGAGGGCCCTCCTCGGTGGAAGCTTGTGGCCGCCCGTTGGGCCGATTTCACGGTCAAGGCAGAAATCACGGAGGATATGATTTCGCAACCCGACATCGACCATTGTGTCGACCTTGTGGCCAGTTGTATGATCTCAGCAGCCAATGAAGCAATACCCAAAGTCTCCTCGAAACTTCCTAAATTTCCTAAACCTTGGTGGAACCACGAATGTAGTCTCACGATCAAAGCACAAAAGGAAGCATGGAGTAGGTTCCGGCGGTATCCTACCCATGAAAACAAGTTGGCATTTTTAAAAGCAAAGGCGATAGCGAGAAGAACCAGGCGCCAGGCTCAACGCGAGTCCTGGCACAAGTTTACCACGGGAATCAATTCATCTACTTCAACTAAAGTCATTTGGGACCGGATCCGAAAAATCAATGGTCATTATCAGTCTCATCCCATCACCATTTTAAATACCAATGGCACTATCATCAGCGATGTGAGGGATATTGCGGACACCATCGCCGCACATTTCGCCACTGTCTCCAGTGATGCGAATTATCCCCCATCGTTTCATCGCATCAAATCATTGGCCGAACGCAATGCGTACACCTTCCGGCCTTTTACACTGGAGGGGTACAACTCATTGTTCACCCTTCATGAACTGACGACGGCCTTGCAGCGAAGTCCTGACTCAGCTGTAGGGCCCGATGCCATTCATTATTCCATGATTCGGCATCTCTCACCAGAATCACTGTCACATTTACTCATTTTATTTAATCGGATCTGGGTCAGTCATTCATTTCCTGACACCTGGCGAGCAGCCATTGTTCTTGCATTCCCGAAACCTGGCAAAAATCCTCAGCTACCTAATAGTTACAGGCCTATTGCTTTGACCAGTTGTCTGTGTAAGCTCATGGAACGCAAGGTCAACTATCGCCTTATGCACTACCTTGAGGTTAACAATATTTTATCGACACATCAAAGCGGCTTTAGACGGTTCAGGTCAACAACATGCAATTTGTTACGCCTTGAGACTTCAATCAGACAAGCATTCGTAAAGAGGGAGCATATGATAGCCATATTTTTTGACATAGAAAAGGCCTACGACCGTACTTGGAGGCACGGAATTCTTTCCGACCTATATAACTGCGGCTTGCGGGGCAACTTGCCCATTTTTATTAAGAACTTTCTGGCTCGCCGCATCTTTCAGGTACGGATCGGAATCACGTTATCAGCTCCTCAAATTCAAGAACAAGGTGTACCTCAAGGTAGCATTTAAAGCGTAACACTTTTTATTTTGAGACTCAACGGGGTGTTGAACCAACTCCCGTTGTCAGTCACTGGCGCACTTTACGTGGATGATCTGTTGATATCATATGAATCAGTGAATATGAGGACAGCCGAGAGACAATTACAAACCGCTCTCAACAAGATCAGCAAGTGGGCTCATGATAACGGCTTCTCTTTCTCAGCCGACAAGACTGTCGCTGTGCACTTTTGTCGGCATCGAGATTTTCATGATGACCCACAATTGTTTCTAAACAATAGTCAAATACCAATAGTAGAAAATACAAAATTCCTCGACATCACATTTGACAAGAAACTCACTTTCAAACCTCATATTGCGCAATTAAGAGCTCGTTGCATGAAGACGATGAACCTCTTGAAGGTCATCTCTTCTACATCATGGGGAGCAGACCGTAAGTCGCTCCTCCACTTATATAAAGCTCTAATAAGATCGAAGCTCGACTACGGCTCCATTGTATACGGGTCAGCACCTCGGAGCTATCTGAGTGTGCTCGACCCAGTCCACCATCTCGCCTTGCGGATTTGCTCTGGAGCTTTCCGGACGTCTCCAATGGAGAGCCTGTATGTCGAATGCAACGAGCCATCACTGACATCAAGACGCCAGCAACTTTCCTTGAAATATTATATCAAGATGAAGTCTTTTCCAGATCATCCACTTCATCGTCTCATCTTCAATCCCTCATTTCATAGACTTTTTGCTGCTCGCCCTTCATGTGTTCCAACTTAGGGTCTTCGTATGAGGGCACTTGTGGAAGAACTAGAATTAGACATCAGTCGTGTGGCCCCAGTTGCTTTTTAACTGGCACGATGGGAGCAGTCTCTGCCAGATGTGTCTCTTTCATTATCATTATACCCTAGAGCCACCACAGCAGATGTCATATATCGACAGATATTCTTTAGGCACAGGGGTAGGTACATCAGGTACTTCCCCATATATACCGAAGACTCTAAGAGCTCTGGGCATGTCGGTTGTGCCTACATCTTTCAAACTATCAGACACATTCTCTATTTATTCGGCAGAACTGTACGCAATCGTTCAGGCTCTACGTCATATAAGACGTAAACGCCACCGACGATGCATTATTTATAGCGACTCTCTCAGCGCATTGCAAGTACTGTGTTCCTTCAGTTTTCACACTCACCCATTCATTCATGCCATTTTTTATGAATTACATTACCTCATCCATCACGGTACCACAGTTAAATTTTACTGGGCACCAGGTCATGTTGGAATACCGGGCAATGAAAAAGCAGACAACGCAGCTCGAACAACAACTAACACTGATAATAGCCTTTTGGTTCCTGCCAGTGACCACTTCTCAATCCTCCGAGAAGTGATGCATCGCCGCTGGCAGGATCATTGGAACAATCAGATAAATAACAAATTATATGCCATCAAGCCCACACTTGGCCATTGGCATTTGAGCTGCAGAACTAACCGAAAGGAGGAAGTTCTGCTTGCCCGGTTGCGTATAGGACACAGTCGCCTCACACAATCATATTTGTTATTGCGAGAGAGTCAACCAGAGTGCCCTCATTGTCAAAGTCCATTGACCATTGCTCATGCTTTTACTTGTTCACATCACCGTCATCATTTTACGACCGCTTTTGGTCATAGTCATCTTTCACTTCATGACATTTTAAATGACAATAGCGATGCATCTCGCATTTTTAAATTCATCATGGCCATTGGTTTTTATAACAAATTATAGTTTTACAATTCATGTCATTGTTTTACGTTTCATGCTGCTTTTTATCATGTGCCTTTTTAATTTTTTGACATGACAAAAGGACAATCTTTTTTATAATCATTTGTTTTGGCGCAGTTTGACCAAACTGGTCCTTGCGCCAATAAACCTAAAATCCAATCCAATCCAATCCACAGTATAGAAAATTAAATCCAAGGTTATTCACTCAAAATACAAAAGATTAAAACACCAAAAACAGACATTTATAAGCAAATATAGCCCTCTCAGTAGTTCGAGCGACGACAAAGAAAGGGCATCAGTGGACATATTCTGCCGTGGACATATTTATCACTCTAGGGTAGATACTATTATGAGTTGAAAAGAAAAGAAAAACTCTTTAAAACTGAATAGCCGAACCACGGCCAACAAGACATTCACTGTTTAGTCAGCAATGTGCAACTTCCCCCCCCCCCCCCCGATATAATGTATTCAATAAATTTTCATTACCAAACACGAGCACTCATTCTAAATCCTACATATAGATGGCAATAAGGGCTAACAATAATAACTAGAGTTTTAAACATAAAAGCATTCCTTTGATACGAGAATGAACATAAGCATCAATATTTGCTACAAAGCGAAACAAACGAAATTTCGAAAACTGAAAACATCTTTTCACAAGTATTTTATTTCAGTGAAAAAATACACGTGTTTAAGTCAAGTTTTCAAACACATCGAACCGGAGAAAAAAAATACTTACAAATATTATCATTAGAAATACATATTCAAATTTAATTACACACAACACATGTTTTTTGAGGTAGACATGATACCAGAAAAAGAACGTTTCACTAACATTCATCAACATTAACTATGACACGACAATGATTTCTCTATACACATATGGATAAAAAACTCTCTCTTTATATTTGAAAAATAGAGAGCCAGGAAATATTTACATAAATTCACTGTCAACTGGACAAAACCTTGTCTTCCTTTAATACCGATTGTTGGATGCCCATATTACTATACACACACACAGAGGGTGTTTGCACATACTGGCAAGTATGTGTGAACACATATCAAGGGTATAAGGGTTCAACAGAAATCTGTACAGAGCTTGACATGTCTTGTGTATGGATAGCAAAGAGCCGGAAGTGTGTATACTCAACAGTCCAAGTGAATATCTAATGTTGTGTGTGGATTTTTAGTGCCACCATCAATATTTCAAATTGTGAGTGAAATGAATATTGATTGAATATCGTACAGTTGTAGGTCTGTTGCTCTCTCTGAGACAAAGCTTTAAAATGGGAAGATCAACTAGAGTGGACAGGCACAGTCATTGTACAGATTCCTATGCATTTGCTAAACATAAGATTAGTCTAGATAAAAATAGGATTTAGATCAGAAAATAAATATTTACAAATAGGGAAGATGGAAGTTATTTACCACAGGAAAAGAGGGAGAAATGCATCTGTACACGGCTCACGTAAGTGAGACAGAACATTAACATACAACTGAAAGAGAATAATGATCAGAAATGAATGAATGAATAATGTGAATTAAATAAGTAAAAAGATGATCAACGTAAAAAAAAACATTCACGAACGAAGGGGTGAGAAAGCTTTGGATCAGCCTGATGGCCATCAGGGCCGTCTTAGGAGCATCATGGGCCCCGGGCCAAATGATTTTTCTGAGGCCCTACCAGGAAAATTCTCAAAAATCTCAACCAGATCTTATTTTTGTGAGGCCCTTTTTCTCTTGAGGCCCCCGGGCTGTGCCCATGCCTTCAAATGGCACTGCGGGTGGACCCATGCATTAAGATGGCTCTGACGGTCATGTCTTTACATATAACATAAAACAACTATGACTGCACATGCCACTATGTTGACATTCTCTGAGAAACATGTAACAAATAATGGTTACACGTCAGAAAGTTTTGTGTTGTTGAATCCTAAGTATAATGCATGTCTTGGGTTGTGTGTGTGTGTGGAGTTTAGATACTGTTGTGCTGGGATTTAAGTAAGAAATGTGCCAAAAAATAGGTATATTAATAATACTATCTTTTTTGAAAAGTTATGCAACTGAAATTCACTGTCCGCACATCCTACAAAGGAAATATATAATGAAAACCAAAAAAAAAGATTTTTTAAATGTTTTGTGCATTATGCAGTTGACGGTTGTTATAATGATCACTCGTTATTGCGACTGTCCCATTATAATGACCGGTACAGTGAGTCCCAAATATGCTGTTATCCATCCCATGTTATTTCATATCCTACATAACAACCTATGTCAAACCTATATACCAAAGATCATTCAATCCCATACAATGTCCAAACTCCACTTTTTGCATCCCTTGTTTGCAAAGAAATGAACGATATCTATCTTTAAGTGTGTTCAACATTGATTTTTGATGGGCAAAAAAAAACCAACAAGAAAATCGATTTCTCAAATAGCATAGTTTTATAATCATGTTTCAATCCTCACATGGTAAAAAAAAAATTCCTCAACCACATAATACCTGTAACTGATATAAAGCGGTTTTGGCCAACCAACTGTACAATTATAGAACATCATGAAGAAAGAATGATTTTTTTCAATATGTATATAAAGTTTTTACATTAACAAACATGGAGGGAAGTTCCTTCAATACTCTTTCCCCTTCTCGTTGAAAAGAAAATGGGAAGTGTTAGATGCGAGATAAGCATGCAAAATCTTTGAGGGTAAGCAATACTGATATCTCGTTCTTGGTAAATCTCTAATACAGTTTCACACAAAATAAAAATTGGCACAAAAATATGAGTAAACGCTCATCGAAGCATGGATTATTCGATGAATGATACTCCATACTTAACGAAAGTTCTGAATAGAAACATTTAAAAAAGTGCATGACTATATAACCCTGAGTTTTCATAAACAATGTTAGACATAACACTGTTGCAATTTTCAGTTCCAGTGTCTTGAAAAACATTGTTTTGGTTTGTTTCTTCTTCTTCTTGAAACAGCTCTCAAATGTTTAAAGCATCTGAAGATTTGAGCTCAAGGAACTGGTAAGGCACGTGTATGGTGTGGCTCTTGTGTTCCACAACTAAATGTCCTCTTCTTGGGGACGCTCTCACCACCACAACAGTCTCTCCTTTGAGTAAAGACACTTCTCCGCTGTTATCTTCTGTTGAAAATGGATAACTCATTAGCGTCAACGTGCTGGAGCTTATTCAAAAAAATACAATGATGGTTATAAAACAAAATTCAAATGTATTTGATAAAAACATAATTTACCCATTTTGAGGAGCTTATTTTCAAAAAAAGACACATTTGAATAAACCCTGTCATGTAATCTGACAGAGCTCATCCCAAGAATTTAGAAACCATTGAAAAAATCATTTTGGAAAAAAAAATTTAAATGTTCCCTTTTGAAAATATGCTCCTTATTTGATGATGATACAGGGTGTTCATAACTAAAAGACCATATTTTAAAGTAGCCTACAGGAAAAACCAGTCATCGGAAAGTTGTGGAATTTTGTGGAGGACTTCATGAAGTGATGGGAATTTGTCTCTGAGGGGAAAAAATAGTTGCACATGTCACCACCAGAGGGCATTTTATTAAGAAATTACACGTTTAGGCAAACGTTTACAATTTTAACAGTTAAACACTTTCGCAATAGTTACTGTAACAAAACATGTTCCACATGATGGCCATCATTTTCAGATACTGTCACGGTGGGAAAAGTAGGACACTTTCCCCCCTTTGACAAAGAAGCCTGACATATTTTTAACCTAGAATAGTCATGTCAAATCAGTGAAATTTGCTAAATGTAGAGATAATTGTGTTTGTCGTATGAATAATATCGAGCTTCTGTCTTTATTTTAATGTGGAAGGCTGAGATGAATCTTGTGGTTGTCTATTTTTTTTTTCCTTGTGTTATCATTCCATCCGATATTCTAAAACGTCCAAGATCTGAACCACTGATCGTTTGTATAGAGTGGACACGCACTCTTTATGCATCACACTGTATGTGTTTATCGGAAAATCCAAATTATTGAATGCTTTGCTTTGACATCTCAATCTTTTGAACTCAACAAAAAATTCCTTGAATTTTTCTGACTCTTCCTGTAAAATTTTGAGAAATTCTGAGTTAAATTGAACGAGAAAATGTGTGTTCTTTTGAAAAATATATTCTTTCTTTGTGAGAGAGACACACCTAATGATTCACTGATAATCAAAGATATCATCGCCATCTTGATGAGTCAGTTTTCTTATTCTGGCACGAACACAAATGCTTCCCATACATGTAATTGGAAGATAAGATTCCTTTTCTTTTTTTTTTCTTTCTCTCTCACTGTTCGTAATCCGTTGTATAGTTTTTTTTTATACTTGAAAAGCCGATTTTTCGCCTTTTGCATATTCTGAGTCTATGTTTTTTTAAAAATAAGGGAAACAAACATTTTTGTTGATCAAGAGTTCGATAATTTTGAGACCCTGTAAGTATTTCAATTTTATTCCAATTTTAAAATTTATTTTTTTCCCCTTTTTCTCTCCACTGTTTCCGATGCTTTGAAAAAAAAAACCAACTTGTGTTGTAAAATATTGTGAGGGAGAGAAACTGTGAGATAATGTTATATGATTGAAATTATTCTCTGTCATCGAGAAAGTGTTGAATTTGAATTTTTTTAAGAATTTCCTTTGTCTTGGATTTAAATTTTTCGGCATGTTGCAAAACAAGAATATTTATATATGATGTCGCATATCGTTGGAAAGCTAATTTTTTTCCCCACACAATGATGTTAATGTTTTTTGATTTTGATGAATATTTGTGCATTTAATCCGGAAATCTTATATTGAAAATTAATGTTGTCATTATAAACTTTGCTGAAAGCCGTTCATTTTCTTAAATCGACCCTGTATTGAGAGAAGATGTTTTTCCTTTGGTTTCATGTTTGTGTTCGCGCCTCGTGATACAATTGGATAAACTTTTGGATAACGCAGTTTGCGCGACGAATTAGAGGATGTGTTTTCTCAAGCCCCGCCTATCACTCAATTTACATATTATCACTGAAAAACTTTGGAGGCGTGCAGTTCATCGGGACCAGTTGCGTGAGAAAGTGCGGTCCCTCCGTTGAAGAATCCCCCTCCCCCACGTAACTTGAAGATCCCCGAAACTCAAGTCCCAAGTCACTCAAACCCTATTTAATTTGGAACTGCCAAAAAGTCGTAACATTTTACTTGAAGATGTAAGTTCAAGAAAAACAGCTAAAAAAAAAAACCAGTATGAAGTATCGTCTCGTCATATCAGTTAACAACGGTCTCAGCAGTAACAACGCAAAATGGTACCCCCCCCCCTTTTCGATCACCAGGCCAAAAGTTTTTCTTAAATTTTACGGTACTGTCAATTTAAATAGCACTCAACAACTTAACCACAACATAATTGATGTTTTCTTTCGAAAAGTGAATTTCATGTTCATTTTAAAATTAAGAGTGGTGAATTAAAACATTGCACCATAACATAATTGGTGTCGTGAAAAACCACCACCATCACAATACTATGTGAAATCGCAAGATGGCATGTTCCACAACTGAACAAAGAGTGTGCTGGGAAGTGTTCAGCCTGTGGAGTGAAATGATTGTTGCCTTTAAGGTCAGGTAAAGACAGTTCTTGGATTGCCACGACTTACCAGACATTTCAAATGCCCCAAAGCCAAAAATCACACGGATTAAGGTCCGGGGATTGGGAAGGCCATAGATTAGGGAAATGCCGGCTGATGGCACGTTCTTCTGTAAAATGTGTTTTAAGAACATTCTTCACACACACTGCAATGTGTGGAGGAGCTGTCTTGCACAAAGATTGTCTGCAAGGCAGTGACATGCTTGCAGAGCCGAAACAATATTGTTCTGTAACAGCAATGCATATCACTTCCCGGTGATCGAACATGTCACTGGACCTGTAGAACGTAACTCCTTGTAAAAGTATGGACCGAGAATAAATGATGCAGTAAATTCATACCATACAGTCACTTTCTGTGAATGCAACGGAACCTTTAAGATAACGTAAAGATTTTCTGGTTCCTGAATTTGGCAGTTGTGAGTATTTATCGACTGCATCATCCAAGTAAAAATGTGCTTCGTCTGTCCAGAGGATATTCCACACACACAAGGACATTTTGAATCTACCTCAACACGAGTTAGAAACTGCAGTGAGAACCGGAGTCGAGGGTCATAATCATATGGAAGTAACTGCTGCACAAGTAAAAGTTTGTACGGATAATATCGGAGGATATTCCACATGTTCTTATGGACAGTTGAACGTGGTCTATCCAACACCTGTGCTACATGCCTGGCACTAGTGCTACCGCGAGAATTTAAAGCTCTGTTCTCTTCCACCTGAAGAGAAACTTCCTCTACTGCATCTATAGAAACAGGGTTTCTTTCTCTTCCAGGAGGAAGAGCCAATGATCCTGTAGTTTCAAATTCCGTTATTATACTCCGAAGGTTTTTAACATTCATTGGACTTTTTTGAATCCTCTTCCAAGTCAGATATTTCCTTAGAGCAGTTACTGAGAGCCACACACACTCCCACAGTAACATTCCAACAGGAACCTTTAACCTATAGGGAGCATGTAGGAAAGTGGTCAAACCTCCAGCGGATGCCCAGAGCACTTCATTAGGCGCATAAACCCAACACATTCTTAGAGTAGTTACTGAGAAATTGCTGTTTCGGTAAAACACAATTTGATCAAGAAAGCATGATCTCGTGAACTTATCATCATTGTGAGCAGCAAACACATTGAGAAACAAGATCACCATAAATTTTTCTAGGTTTTGTAACAGCTGCTGAGTGACATGACACAAATTTGCATGTTTACTACAGGTATTCAAAGTGAAACGCCATCTAGTGACAACATGTGCAACTAATTTTTTTCTCCCCTAAAACAAATTCCCATCACTTCATGTAGTCCTCCACAAAATTTCACACTTTTCTGTGATTGGTTTTGCCTCTAGGCTACTTTAAAATATAGCCTTTTAATTATGGATGCCCCATATTTGATATTACAGCCGGAACTTGATTATTTGAGCCACTATTAACCAAGTTAACAAATTTTCTACCTTCATTCTCCTGCCTGTGCCAACAATACAATTTTTTGGGGGCAACGGATAAAGCAGCTGTCTCTTCTGCTCCCCTGCCCCCACCTATGGGTACACATCAGCTCAAATAACCGGAGCGTTATTGCAATTTAGTTGATATAATTGGGGGATTCACATATGCAAAGACAGTGTTGACACCTGTCCGTGGAATTGTACACTTGGGCCGGAAATTTTGAATTAGAAAAAAAATTCAGCAACCTGAATTAGACCTGAACCAAAACAACTTATCTGGCAAGATGTCAAAGTAAATCAAAGCATAGAAAATGTGTAAATGCTATTCTTAGTGATCATCTGGGACGTTTCTCAACTTTTCTGAACCCAAGGACCAGTATAATACCTGAAACAAATTGACGAACCACTTGCATCCTGTATTACAGAATATTCCTGTAATTTTGGTTGCACTGATTTTCCCATAATTGTCTCATTTTTCCTGTTTAACTGAATTTTTAATATTTACTTAAGTCGTGAATACAAGTCGTTTTCATTATACAGAATCTTTATTATAATAATTATGGCAAAAAATATACATATGCATCTCATATATTTGTCATGTTCAACATTTTTTCAACAATTTTAATAACAATTGGTAATTGTGTCTACTTCTAGCATCACTTTTTGGTGGCAATGCGCAATGTCCTGTATTTTACTCCATTTAAGAAAGATATCCCAGTTATTTTATTTTTCTTAATGAAATTAATTTATTTGTTCTTTTGAATATTTTTTTGTGAAATACTATGATTTTTAGCAGCTGTTTATTTCCCAACACTTCAGCAATTTCAGCAAATAAGGTTAGAAATTTAGCATTTAAGGTAATGAATTGCATTTTTTGGCAAACTTTACAGATATCCTGGATTTAAGACTGAATTTTCCTTAATGATGTATGGTGAACCTACATAAATTATTAGAAGTTATTTTATTACATGTAACGTATAAAGGTATAATTTTTATGTGTAACTCCATATTGTTATTACTAATAACTTATCAATCACAATGATTGAATGATTTTTCCTTTAGTTACAGTTATCAAGTCTGCCTGTGGACCAACTACACCAAAGTCGGGGACCATAGGTTGAGATAAGTCAGTCCCCACTTTAGCCGTACCAAATGATGCTATAACCACATCACAGGTGATAAGAAAAAAAAACCCTTTGAATATATATTACCTGGGAAATTCATTTTCATCACTCTGGTTTGAGGATATCCCATCTTGGTGTTTCCGGTCACTGTATACGACCTACTTGGTGGGACTGGTGGTGGCCTTTCCAAGTCGAGTCCAAACAAAGAACAAGTTTGTTGTATAGTTTTCTGATCACAGCGTTCCAAATCTGGAGGAGGAGTTCCTGCAATGGGCTGAGGTCGAGGCCTGTAAATCAATAACAGAGGAATGTAGTAATTTCATTTTATTTAAAAAAAAAAATTGAAATATTTTTGGAAAACATTAAATGTATCAATTTGTATGAGAAATCAGGCTAAAAAAAAAGACAAAATTTAGGGTGCATAAAGAACCCTACTTCTCTGGGGAAAACAGATAGCTCCTTCACCTAATCAAAAACACCACATAGATACCGTGTGTAAACCCTTTACACAATCATCCTTCATGAATGAATGAACGCCAGGGGCTCTGCCACCGGACTTATCCCATTGCTGAGATCTCTTCCAGCCCAGCTTCGTGGCAGAGTCTGGAACAAAATGAGTGCACCTAACAGTCTGAGTGTGTAGCTAGTATTGTGCTTGATATTTCAGTGTTGCCATCTATACTTCAAATTGTGAATGAAGTGTAATGATTGAATATTTGTTACGTTGTAGGCCTGTTGCTCTCTGTATCGAGACTTTAACGAGGAGATCGGCTCGCATTCTCGCCTTGAAGTTGGAAACCACAGAAAACGAACTTCAGCCGACCACCACTGTGGCGCCGGTGGGGCTCGAACCCGGATCCTCGCAATGCCAGTCCGTCACTATGACCACTCGACCACCACAGCGGCGCAATCACCCTTCAAGGAGGGAATCAAATAACATAACAGTTTTGGTTCACAGCAACAACAATTACAACAACACGGATACAACAATTTTTAAATTGTTTGTATCCGTGAAAAAATTATGTATTGCAAATTATGAAGAAGTGTATAGAGCTAAACTTAGTAGACTAGACCAGTAAACGGCTTCCAAAAGCCATACGGGGGGGGGGGGGCTGCTAAGCAAGCTATAGTCTAGGATGGCTAATTTGTAGGAATATAGGAATGAGCAGTCAAGAAAACTAGAGACTAGAATGGGTGAATGGTGGCAATATTTGTATGGCCCACAGGCCACAAAACTATAAATACACCTCTGGGAGGGGCCCAAAGCCCTCACTGAAGAAGCCCTAGAATTATGAGGAGGGATGAGGGAGAAGGAAAGCTTTTTGTAGTGCCCCAGGTCTTTTCCCTCTCCCTACTGGCTATTTAGTGCAGAACAGCTACAAACAAAAATAATTTATTTTTTCTAAACTTTGGCTGGGCTTCCATGTTCACCCTCCGAGACATTGGCATGAGTAATTTTCACTGAGGGAAAAAAGATATCAAGCTAAAATTAGTGCCGTCATGTTGAAGATGTAATTTCATGCCAGATTCATATCGGTTTTTGGTAAACGTAGACTGAAATCTGCAGATAAAAGCAAAATAATAATGAAATAGGCATTTAGGGCAGGAAAAGTTCAAAAAAGCATTTTTTTTTAAGTATTTAAAAATAGGCATTTATGGCATTTCAGCCTGAGCTTCCGGGCTCTACTTATAACCAGCCATCAAGGGTCCCATGAGAAACTCTGCGTTGGAAACCCCTGGATTAGAAGGCAATGGAAATAGCTGGATTCTCTTACCCTCAAAATAAGAATATTTCTTTGCTGGTTTCCTTTTTTTCACTTCATGTTTTACCGTCACATTTATTTTTTTGTGGTGAAAAAAATTATTTACTTATTTATTTGGCTGTTTCAACCTTTGTCCCAAAAAGGTAAAGATAACCAATCGATGACTGGAAAAGGGAACTTCTAATGCAATCCATCCGTCTGAGATAAAGAAGTAGTAAATTTAAAAGTGTATGCAATAATATAGTATCACAAGAAATGTTTTCATCCGAAAATATTAGGATACAGATTAGAAAAACCCCAAGATACGTCATGCAAATTCATGCCATTATAATTTACCTGTTCACTCTCGTTCTGGCCTGAGCAAGCAGATTTCTTTTCAGTGTCGGCCACCTTTTCCTTCTGAAATTCCATCCTCGCCACATCGCCTGGACCAACATAGCAGCATTATGACGACGTTCTACTCGTAGCAGTTCCAGCTGCTGTCGAGCTCCTTCACTATTAGAGAGAGAGGAAAAATAATTCACGTGTTGGAAGATCCTAATATAAGTTGTTAATAGATAATATACCATTTTATATTGAGAAATATAATACAGGCGGAAGGTGGTTAAGAATACGCAGACCTATTAGGGAATTTTTTTACGATAAAAATGAAACTTGAAGAGATGAAGTCCAAAAAGTTTCACGTAAACAGTTCATTAAATCTGAAATGAAGGTACGAGGTATGAAAGCACTAACTTGATAAAAAATGGCAAATGCATACTTTTTCTCACTTTATCGGGTAAAAGTATGTGTCCAAAGATTTAAAAGTAGTCACAAATAAATGTCTTGATAACTTCATAACTAGAACATTCTTCATGCTCCCACTCTTTACATATTCCACACAATCAAGTCAGTTTCAGGGCTTTTACAATGCAGTTACCCTATCTCTTTCTTTTAAGGGGTCTCAACAGGGCATTGCTTTCTCCACTGCCACATTTCGCTCCATTTTAACAGAGAAAATTTGCATCACAATTATGAGAGTACTTTCACTGAGGAAAAACAGATGTCAAGCTACAATTACTGCCATATGTTGGAGATTTGATCTCATGCCAGATTCATATTGGTTTTCGGTGAATGTAGACTAAAATTTGCAGATAAAAGCAAAATAATAATGAAATAGGCATTTATGGCAGGAAAAGTTCAAAAAAGCATTTTTGTTTTAAATATTTAAAAATAGGCATTTATGGCATTTTGGTCTGAATTTCCGGGCTCTACTTATAACCAACCATCAAGGGTCCCATGAGAAACTCTACGGTGGAAACCGTATAATGCAGGTATAACCGTATATAGGGCAGCCCGTATAATGCTTGAATAAATTACTGAATATAGATAGCAACAGCCTAAGATAGAGTTGAATTCTAATGGCACCATATTGTATGGCAGAGAATATTCTTCATAATAACTAAGAACTGAAAAGTTTTCACAAATCTTCTATCTACAGAAAAATTGAAATTCCTTTGCAGCAAAGTTGCATACTAACATGACGAAATGACATTTAACCTAATAAATTGAAGACACAAAGGATGTAGAGCACTACCGGATATGCAAGGCTTAAGCTACAAAAAAAAAAAAAAGACTTGATTCACTCATAGGCTTAAAGCAGGGCTGGACAAATCACAAAAAAATCTGGGAGCCAGAACAATTTTTTAGATGCCAAAAAAAAATTTACCTGAAGAGAAAGGTTCGAAATAATGCTTCTTTTGACTTTTTCAGGGCATACTGACCCTCTTTCATGTTGGCAGATAGGCTGCTATAAATTTCAAACATTTCTTGCAGCCCTTAGTCTGCAATTTAATGACCACACAAAGAAAATTTTAATTGCCAAAATTTACAATACAAATTTTTTAGTTCCCATGTCGACCTGGCGCCTGGGATTTGTCCCCAGTCCTGGCATAAAGATATTGGAAATATTGGGAGAGCTCAGAATGTTCAGGGGGGGAACATGATGCAAATGTTGAAAGGAGGAGCTCGGGCTCAAGGCCAGATACAAGTTTATGCCTATGGATTTACTGAATATATTTTCTTTGGAAGAATGTAGGCATTATGAAACATATGATCAAAGTATTTGAGATTTTCAATTAAATTGATATGATAGATCATAAAATATTATTACAATGTCATTCAACTGCTTTGACTCAGGGACACTGATTTCCATTACTAGGGAATAATTCTAGGTTGGTGTGTTGTAGGGAATTTTTTTATAGGGAAGTAAATGTATGGAATAGCTTATCTTCGGTTGTCGTAAATTACCCTATGATAGACACCTTCAAGAGGAAACATGATAAGCTGAGAGCGAGGGTAATTGAGAAGCTATCCATACTTAAATGAATGACAACCATACTTTTATGGGCTGTTTATTTTAGTTTTTTTGGCTTTTTTCTGATTTATCGAGTTGCTATATTTAAGCTATGACAACCATATATTTATGAACTTTTTGCAGTATTATTTTTCCTTTATTTTTTACCTTTTTCATAATTCTTTTTCAGTAACCTTGTTGGGCCAATGCCTGTATTGGCTTTTGATTTCATATTTGTATCAATAAAGTGGTTTCTTGAGACACTTCCAAAAACATTGTGTTGACTTGGTCATAATCACTTTTAGCTGCCATGTTGCTAACAGCAAAAAGTTTTACAAACACTCTTTTTTATCTATCTCCCCCCCCCCCCATGACAAACTTTCATATTTTCAATTTCACTGAAACATAGAATTAAATTCCATAAAAAAAAATATAGTATTAAATTTATTAGGATAACTAGTTTTCTTTTTAATAGCCAAGAAATATATAACGACAGTAATGAAATGAATTTAAAAGAATCAATTAATTTATAAATACTTACCTTAAAAATATGTGACGTTTTCCCATCGCCCAAGCAGTCGAAGCATTTGAGACTCGACAGTTTTCTGTTATTGCCATAAAGCACTCAAGTATTAACTGAAACATGTAGGTTATAATCAGAAAATAATACATCGCTAATAATTGATTTAAAAAAAAAACAGGCCAGATATGCATACAATAATACAAGTTATTGGTAATGTAAATTTAATGCTGATATTCATAGGCCAACTGTTAAATACTCACTTTACAGTCTTCAACTGCTTTCTCTTCTGTCCTTTTAAGCTTTTTGAATGGAGCGATAAGGCGATAGCGGGCATTAAATGCTTTAAACCTCATGCGATGGGGAAAACCTGTAGAAAAGAAATGTATTATAATATATTATAAGCATGCTATGATTATGGGAAAAAAGAGAGTTATTGGGGATTCAAGATGTGTACAGCATCTGAGGAAGAATTCATTCAGAGTAAAATTAATCTCTCATTGAAAGATGAATTTTACTCTAGTGGTTTATAATCATTGGCTTAAGTTTTACTCACCACCAGCCATCAAATTCACAGTTTCAAGAACTTGTAAAGCTCTAATTTGTTGAACAACTGCTCCTCGATCGAAGTTATTTGGCTGTTCACAATTGTTGGCCTGTGAGAAAGATATAAGTTTAACTACTTGACACTACTTCGCTTGTATTCTACTCAGATATAAAATACAGTTTCAATTTAACTTGAAACAAATTTTAAATAACGATATAATAACAACTAAATAAAATTAAATAACGAATAAAAAAAAGAAAAATTAAATCACAAACACATAGATTTAAATAAACTAAAATAACTGTTTATAAATTTAGTTTGAAATTTAATAAATTATTTTGAGCTCTAACAGGGTCGTAACTAGGATTTCGGGGGGCAAACATGATTTTGCAACTCCCATTGCAAAATTTGATGATTTTACAACAGTATTTTTGTTCTTTATTAAAAATTTCTGCCCCCCCCCCCCCCCCACCAGTTCCAGCCTTGGCCTCTAAATTCCACATATTATCTTTGCACCAACTTTCTTTTTGAAATAAAATGAGAATTTTTTGGCTTTCACACCATCATTTACAGCAGGGCCAAAGAAAAAGGTAGCAGTATATTGTACCGTTCTAGTATATAAGCCTCAGTAGGGATATGATGTGAGTCATTTCTATTGGGCTAATTTAGTGTCTCTGCAATACTGTACAGCAACGAAAGGAACTTATTCAAGTATCTAAGCATGTTCACTGACCAACTTTAGCCATCAATGGATATTTGCTTCTCTTTGGGCGGTGACATATTCACAACAGATTTAGAACTGAAATATTTGTCATGATTGCAATTCTCCTTCCTTTAAAGTATTATATTCAAAGTTAACGTGTTCCTATATTCTTTCCCACGCTAGTAAATCGTGGCACCATTCATTTCATTTATATTAGATTTAACTTGCTGGGATCCATCAACAACATTGACACCAATGTACGAAAGCATAACCATGACATAAAGTCGTCATACCATAATATCCCTTGTTTTTTTATCAAAATATCTTTGGCTTTTTTTTCTTGACCAGGTAGTGTATATGCCTAATCTGGTTTAGAGTAGATTTTGTTTCCTCTGGTTAAGACTAAAATAATTGAAATTTCACTAACCTTTATACACCGGATAAAATGAGGTTTCGCATGAACTAGTGTCCTGAGTAAATTGTCCAATCTGCTATGGAAATCTTGAGTAAGAGTCGAAACTGGTTCATCTCCATTTTGCCTAATTGAGAACACAAAGTTACATTATGCTAAGAACCATTAGGTATACAAAAAAAAAAAAATGCTTTCCTTCCATTATAATGTACAATGGTGTACTCATGCATTTTATATGCATGGGTACTCATAATTTAAGTATACTCTAATGGTAAGCACTTAATGAATGAATGAACACCAGAACTTTGCCTAATTATAAGTACTGTATGCAGGGCCACAGTGTGCCTTCTCTGGGCCCTGGGGCAGACTTTTTTTTGGGCCCCCCCCCCCTGAAAAGGGTTATTATTATTGAAAACAAATATGAATTTTTGTGGGACCCCATTTAGCTCGGGGACCAGGGGCAGTGTCCCGGTTATACCAGCCTAGTTATGCCCCAACTGTATGTGCAACAGTAATGATATATATTTTTTTCTCTATGGCTATTAACTACATAAAACATTCCTTTGGGGAATTGCTAACGATGTTATACAACGTGTTTTGTGGGTGTATGCATGGACTTAAGGTACTTATGTTGTCAGAGTTTTGAGTGTTTTGTGTTCTAGTGGTGGTGCCATCTGCCTTTTTTTTCTTTTCTATACTTTACAATGAAAATGGCAAATGTTTCAATTTTCATGTTATGTAAGTATTGTGTTGAAGGTTTGCTTGCTCTCTAGGAAGAGAATTTTCCAAATAAGAAACCTGAATGCATTTGTCTCTAAAAGTTCAAAAATACACAAAACCGACTACTGTTAACCACCACTATGTCGCAACAGGATTTGATACCTAGATCCTCAGGATGAGAGAGTTGTAGCTATTAACTGCACAAATTGCAGTTATAAATATATTCAATGTTGCTTCACATATTGTTGTGGAAAAATTATGTATCAGGATTTTGATGCTGGGTATTTCACATGCAGCCGTTGCAGTCAAACCTGGATAAGACAAGTTTGCTTCATGCAACGATTCAGAATCAGAGTACAGTATAATAGAGCCTCTCAATATCAGACACCCATAGGACTGAAAATTTCGTCCACTACCAAGGAGTCTCTGTTAATGGATAGTAAAATGCAGAGTCCCATTGACGTAATTAAAAAATTGTCAGTTAACTGAAGCTGTTCACTAATGGGAAGAGACTGGTATGAGAGGTTCCCCCATATTGGCAAAGAAACTGATTGAAATTAAGGATATTTCATAATGAATATAAATTACATATGTAACCAATGTGCATATTGTGACAAAGTTTTGCATATATTTCTTGTACATGCATATTTGTATTTACTGTATGGTAATATTTTGAGTAAATCAAGTCCCACCACAGCAGAAATTACTTTTAGTGATATGCATGATCAGGGGCGTAGCCAGAAATTTTGTTCAGGGGGGGACCACTTTCATTTCGGGGGGGGGGGGAACCAAAGTGACAGAACAATAGATTTGGCCATCTTTTTCCCTTTTTTCGGTCATTTTCTCACATTTCGGGGGGGGGGGGGACCAGACCCCCAAGTCCCCCCCCTGGCTACGCCCTTGTGCATGATTACCTTAATGCATAGAACCCACACAGGCACAACCTGAAGGCCTCGAGTGCATAAGGGGCCTCATAATAATGAGACTTGGTTTTATTATTTTTGAGAGAAAACATAGAAATTTATAAGCAAATTAAGGGCCCCCAGAGTACCACTTTGCCCGAGGACCAATGGTGATGTTAAGACAGCCCTGGTAATACACCAAGGTTGGATTTGTTTTAGAGCTGGAATGAAAGGGATGGATGAATGCCAACTTTCTTTTGAACCCTAAATGTGTACCCATATCCCAGACATAAATACTTTTTGGAGGTTTCAATGAGAACCAGGTATGTCATGAGTGTGGGAAAACATAGGTAGTGAAACTCGAAGTACTTCAATATTGGACAGAAATGTTTGAAAAGACTATTTTTCAGTGAAATGCTGATGAATGTTGTGCTTACAGATCTGTGTGAGCTGTGGGTGATATTCGAAATGAAACTCCTCTTGGCACAGTTTCTGTAACAAGAAAGAGGAAAACAAAATTAATACATAAAATGACTCTGCATCGAAAGAATCTTCGACTAAATAAAACATAAAATATATCTTATGGAAACATTACTAACATTACAGTGCTACCTAAAAATCAAATTGCAAATACTTGATACCATGAGTGCCAAGATAACATGATATTTGCATAGATGATAAATAACTTATAGTTCAAGATGGAAAAAAAGAAATGTATTCCATTACAATATCCCATTGAAGTTTGATTTTGAGCATGATTTATTTCAATCTGAGAATAAAGGCCTCATGTATTAATTACCTTGAGAATAAAGAGCCTTGAGTTCGCTACCAAACAGATGAGTAGCAAAACCAAAATTACACGTCGTTTTATGGAAGACACACACAACATCATCGGGGACAACATCTCTGTTTGTTTCTAGAAACTGTGTGGTATCATAGGCCACCCGACCAGCGAAATGCCTGATCCCAAAGATCCTACTGTCAGAGGGTTTTGGTTCGAAAAATCTGCAAAGTCAGACATACAAAACCATTACATAAAAATCAGATATGAATGAGACATATGTTCAAAATATGTATGTATTAAAGATGAATGGAGGCATAAGTTTCCTAAGAACTAAATAAAAAACATCGATTTATTTCATACTTTCTTTCAAATGGATGAGAACCGATGATCTCTAATTTTATCTATTCTTACCTAGGACTATTGTGATGCTGCACGGAAACTTTTTTCAAGTAGCTATCAGGAGTGCCTCTCAGAGAGCATTCAACATCAAGCATGCTCAACAAACCAGTTCTCTGAAAGGAAAGAAAAAGCCATGGCACACATGAAGTCAACATCAAATATTTGTACTAATGTGTTTAAAAGAGGGCACATTTTCATATAAATATCATGAAATACCAGGAAATATCATGATTTTTTTTTAAAAAAGGATTTTTTTCAGATGTAGAATAAATCATAATAAAAAAAAAATCAGATTTTTTTCAATTTAAATTAACAGGCAACTTATTAAGTCCTGTCATAAGTGGCTAACAATTTTTTTTTTTTTTTTTTTTCCTGAATGTGTGAGATTCAAAACTTGATTTGCAAAACAAAAATTTAATTTATTCCAATACTTATGTCATAAATTTAATTTTTTTAAATTATCTTTTTTAAGGAAGAGTTGTTTAATTTTAATGATGTTTCCATGGGCGATGGCAAGTTCACAAAGCATACAAGAAATTTCTTCTTTTTATGAATTTTTTGGTTGGCAAACGAAAGTATCAGAAGGAAGAATATCTGGAAAAAATTGAGAATTTAAATCTTAATTCGGCCAGTAAAAGGTTAAGAATGTATATTTTTCACTTAGTCTCTCAAATTTAATTTAGCATTGATGAATAAACTAACAAGCAAATAATGAAAAATAAACAACAAACAAATGAACTACAAGCAAGAAATATAAACACTATAAATCAGTGTTTATGTAACATAAAAGAAAAGGTCATGTGTTTTCTTTAACACTTTGTTAGCCAAGTAGATAACACATGGGTATTCACATGGGTATTTATTTTGATGAGTATTTATTATTACGTTAGACTTAGATAGATTACATACATATAGATAGGAAGAATTTATAAAGTGAAAAGAGCAGAACATTTAGACATCTTGTCTACTTGATGTCGGAGGTGGAACTCACTAGTTCCCCTTACACAACACTAGGTGGCGTTGTATGTTCTTATCAGTTTAGTTCTTTTAGTCATTTCTTATAAGGACACTACACACCCCGAATTAACTTCATGAATTAAAAATTTTCTTGCAGAGTGTACAAAAGTACACTGCAAGAAAATTTGCAAAAGACAGCTCCTCCTCGAGAAACCTACACCATATTTGATACAGAGTCGCTACCAAGCGACTCTGTATCAAATATGGTGTAGGTTTCTCGATTCACTCGATATACAACCAAAATTCTGTATCAATTAAATGAAAAACATATTCTATTAACTAGATTATTTCTTACACAATTGATGGATGCATTCATTATGATGGTTTCAAACTTGCACGATGTTGCTTAATAATTAACGAATCTTTATTCTTTCACAGATCTGGTAGCAAAAAACTAGCAAACTCTAGACTTTTTCCCTCTTTGTATTAAAATTTCAAGTCCAACAGTATTTATGTTGGTACAAACATATTTGATTATTTCAACCAGTCATCTGGCCAATTAATTTCTCCTTTTTCCCTGTTTTTTGGAAGTTGAAAACTAATAAAATATATTTTTTGATGAAAATTTTTTCAACTTGAATACATTGAAACTGAGTTAATCATGTTCTTAACTATTTTTCAAATTCATCAACAATTACAAACTTTCTACCACTTTCTCTGTTTTTTTTAATCAGGAAAACCCAAAGCGCCCCAGTGTAATACACTGCAAATACTCAATGCACTTATACAGTATCTAAGTTTAGCTCCCTATATTTTGATGCAATTTTTTCCTACACAAAATCTATAAATAGAACAACTATCTTTCTGCACTATATCTAGGAACTGGGTTCAAATCTATATTTATCAGATCTATATTTCTTGGAATAAAGAATTTTAGCACAATTTTATAACATATGCATACCATAATAGATTACTTTTACTTCAATATCATTGCAGTTAAATAAAGGAAAAATGAAATTAAAATTTCATGATTTAGATTAGTGGTTCCCAAAATGGGCAATATCACCCCTGGTGGGCGATGGGATGGTCGGGGGTCACGAGATGGAGGGGAGGGGGGTGGTGACGAGAAAAAAAAATTCTGAGGGGGGAGCGATGGAACAAAAAGTTTGGGGGAAACTGATTTAGATCAGTGATTCCCAACGTGGGCGTTAACGGCCCCTTGGGGCGATGGAAAGTTCCAGGAGGCGGTAGAAGCTACGGGTATAACATAGGATCCTATGGGTTAGATTGCGTTGGGAGGGGGGGGGGCGATGGGAGAAAAACATTTCTGAAGAAAGGGCGATGGGACAAAAAAGGTTGGGAAACTATGATTTAGATCAATGAGCGATTAAACTATTAAATCTTCTAAATTGAGCTGCAACCAGGCAAATATAAGCCAATACATAAAACTGAATGCTCCATTACAAACAAATTTTGTTAATCAAATTCCTTGCTCCCAAAAACTCTCGAGCCATAATTGTCATATGACCCAGTGTGCACATTTTGTTGTCAGGGTCCCGGGTTCGAATCAAAGGGAAGATAAGATGTTTTCCCTAACGAATTCAAGGCGACCACCGATAGACAGCGCCTTCACTTCCAACCCATCTCACTAATGGCAGTAAACTGCAATATAGCGATATGGCCAGAGTTGGTGTTTGGTGAAGTAGTGTGCATATTCATAATTTGTCACATGTATGTCATTTATTGTCCATATGATTATCAACTTGTTTTCTGTATTCTTACCAATCGTTCACAGGGGTTGGGCCCCATAAACAAAATAAATGATTGATTGATTTAAATCAATGATTTTTTTGAAATCAAGTGATTTAAATTGACATGATTCAAAAGTTCAAATAAAATTTCTTTGCTATTACTCTGTTGTTCTCATGATTGCAACAAATCTCATTAGATATATGCGTGGTCATAATCTTAAGTAAGCAGGCTATTGTATTAGTCATAGTTCTAAACAATACAGGTCATAAAACACTAATTTTTGAAACCTCATTCTCAAAAACATAATATACATATAAAAATATAAAGCTGTATAGTAGAAAAAAAATTAATTAATTTTATTTTCGGCTACTCACAAGTGATGAAATCAAGTCGATACATGGTACATTATCAACATAATCGACCTGGAGGTCACTCTGCACACCTTCTTCTCTACATGATTCAATACTACTCTTGAAAACATGAGTGTTGTAGAAATGTTGTAAAGTTTCAGCGCACAAGTTGATGCATAGGTGTTCCAAATGACTTGGCTGGAAAATTGAATTAAGATTAATTTTATAGAATTTTTTTTCACTGGAAAAATTATCAGCGCTATCACTCAGTTGATGATATGACCACACATATTCAGGTACTGAAAACATTAACCCTTTCCTTTTTAAACAATCAATCAGCAATACATATACCTTGCTAGCCTCAAAACCAAACATGTCCAAGATGCCAATAAAGCCATCAGTAGCATGCCTTACTGCTGAATTGAGAGCAGTCATCGATTTTGACGCTTTCGCACCACCAGAACCAATAGTTGATGCATGCTGACTGCTGTTTTCTAAAAATATGAAAATTTCTTTCTGTATTGAAAGACTTCAAAAATGCAGTGATAGGCATCTCGAGCCCTCATTTGAAGTTATAGAACAAAAACTACGGATAATATCAAGACAACGCCCCCAGACATGTCAAAAGACTACATCCAAAAATGACACATGCATTGTAATAAAAGCTCAAAGTCCACGAAATGGAAGTAAGCTTACAGCTTACCTGTTTGGTTATGAACTGACTCATTGCTATCTGAGCTAAGTGTTCCTGAGGTAGATCCTAGCCTTTTGAGGCTGTTTGCTCTTCTAACTATAGTCGCCACTGTCCTGCAATACAAAGCTTTCGATAATGCATCTCGAGTTGCTGTGGCCTGCATTAAGGGAGGAAAAACCAGAAAAATATATTCTCTCCCACAACATTCAAGTTCAAAATGATGTTCACATAAAAAAAGGAAGAGAAAAATATGCATTTCTTATTACCATCGGAGCATCGCATACAGATTTCACCAACTGGTTCCTTAAATTATGAGTGCGAGATGTGAGTCCTCTGAATAGCGCAACACTGGAAACTCCCAAGAGAGTAGCTACAGCTTTCATCTCAGCTGCACAAAGGGACAAAAAAAAACATTTATAATCAAATTTATTTCAGTAACTATTTATTTGACTAAGCATCGCCCCCTTTCCCAGGGCAAAATTATTTTACTGAGGCCTTCCATTTGGTTAAAATGCCAACCTACAAATATGCATGCTTACTCTCGAAAATTTTAATCGGGTCACATTTTCATGAGGCCCTTTTGCACTCGAGGCCCCCAGGCTGTGTGCTATGGCATCCCACACGTTAAGACAACACTGATTCCTACTCATATTTTAATATACTCCCTGAATATGGGAAAAGAAAAAAAAAGATGCAAAACATCTGGGGGTAACTACGTATATAGGAGCAACAGGGAAAAACCTCCAGGTATAAGAACCAAAATTGATTCCTATAAGCGACGGCTACTGCATTATGGCATCATTAAATGATTTGATGACCCTTTTACCATCTCATCAAAATGGCATATACTGTTGGTCGCCCATATGAGCAAACAGGGCTAAGTCTAGAGGACCGGGATGAATTGCCTTTTTATTTTACAATAGCATAAATTTACTACAAAGGGGCCCATGAAAATTCTTGGTCTGAAGATCTTAACCTCAAGAAATGTTGAAATTGTTAAAAGTCTCATGAATGAGACTAATGATGAATATTCTCATTGAAACTGTTCATGAAATCGCATTTACTCATCATTGATGAATTAATCTTACTGTTGAACTTGATACTTACCATTTCCACCTTTGATATCAACTTCCATGCCACCACCATCAACAAAGTGAATGTTTCCGAGTAGTAAAATGGCAGCAAGGACCCTCACAACATCCATGGACGGTATTCCAAGTACAGAAAGACAGGACTGTAAATAATTGAATGAATGAATTAAAAAATAAATACCTTAATTTGTATTAATTGTGAATTTTTATGTAAGAAAAAATTTTCAAAACTTTATTCGGATGTGAGAATAACAAGCAAAAGAATCTCATTAGCAAGGTTTACCTTCCATGCTTCAAATCTCGAGGCATCTTCTATTTCATTCTGCGTGATGTCTCCTTGATTGAGATAACAAAGATTGTGCAACGAATATCCTGCGAGACTCAGCTGGGCTAAAAATTATGAGAAAATGAGTTGGAAAATGCAACATTTTGGTTCTAAAATTAGATCAGGAAAAAAAAAATGTTTATTATTTCTCAGAAGAGTCATTATGGCACTTACATCTTTCTTCCTGAGTAAGACCAGCAAGCATCTGGTAGAAGATATGGTAGTTCTTTTCATTCGGAAGTAAATGGATGACACGAGTCTGCAGTGAAAGTAATTTATTAATTCATAGTTTTGTTGAAACAGATTATAAATATGTTTACCATAAATCTAATTTCTATGGAAAAAATTATCATGCAGATTTCATGTGTGCACAGTAATGGATAAGCAGGGACGAGGCATGACCCCCACATCTTCGAGGAAGGCCCCCATGCTTTGATCTTCGACTGGCCCACACAGCCAGACTTTTCACGGGCCCTTCTATAGCGAATTTATAGCGCAAAAAAACAAGCCCTGTCAGCTCCACCCTTGTGACAGGTGGGGCTGATCCTCGAGCCACCCGGACTTCAATGGCACTGACACAGTGGAATCAGGAGCAGCTGGTAAAGGCTTACTTCTTCAAAAATAAAAGGAAATTCTGCTTCATTTTTGAATTGAAGAAATTCTCTACATATCTTGAACGATAGTTTTCTAATCAATCAGAGTCTGTAGACTATCAAACCTATATTTGGTATGGTATGCCAAAGTCACCTCTTTACTTATCAATAATTATGAGATAATTTTTTATTCAATGTGGTTTTTGTTTTATTTTTGACCATGAAAAGCATCCAACAAGAGGCGCTGATGTGAAGAAAATATGTGGAGAGTAGAGGGCATGTATTGCATTGTGTGCATTCAGTAATTATTGGTCTCATCAAAGTTTATTCGGAGAATCTCAAGCACCCATAGTTGTCCAGGTCCCGCAACCTATTTCCAACATGTTTAAAGTACGACGAACTTTACCGATACACATACACCGTTTGCATTGTGATAATTTGTGATTGTGCATTCTAATGAAAAGGAAGAGGAGAGCGAAATCAACGTGGGAAAAGGGGGGGGGGTGTCAAGTTCTTGCAGCATGCTCTGGGAAAAAGTTAGATAATCCTGCTCTATTCTCCCTCTTTCCGTCTAATATATACGAATTCAGTTGCGAAATATAGATGGCAGCACTACATACCTCTGCATCTACTATGCTCTCCTAAAAGTTTATAAAGTAAAAAAAAAAAAAACACCTTTTTTTTGCGGATACTCGCGGGACAAAAAAATTTGACAGTAAAAGAGGGGTGACCAGGGCTGTCTTAAGAGCATGGGACCCCGGGTAGTAATTTCCCGAAACATTCAACTATTTCTCGTTTTTCTGAGGCCCCCGGCCCGTGCCTGGGGTGGGCCCACAGAGTCAAGACGGCACTGGAGGCGACCACATTAGAGGGGGGTACCTGTTGAAACTGAAAACAAGTAACATTAACAATAACTGAAATGGTGCTTTGATTGCAAATGAACGAAATTCTGACAATATAGATTCGTTTAAAACCATGAAAATATATAATTATTGCAAAGATACAGAACTAAAATTGAAATATATATATATATCAGGGCCGTAACCAGGCTGGGACGACTGGGACACTGCCCCGAGCTGAATGGGGACGACACAAATAAAGTACGTTTATTTTTTTACAATTTTTTCCCCTTTTAAAGAGCCCAAGAAATTTCTGCCCCCGCTACGGCCCTGATATACACTGCTCAAAACAATTAGGGGAAGCACATGGTTTTAACAAAATCACGCAAAGATGTATACCGATAAGTAACATAAAATGAATCATCCATAATTTAAAGCCTAGCAGGAAACGGAAGAAGAAAACTTAATATGCAAATCAAAGTTCATGACGTCAAAAACCAGAAAAAGGAGATAAGGGCAGAAATCGGGATGTTGCAGAAACGTCTGTTTTACTGCCGTAACTGTGAAATTCGATTGCGCAGTATTTTGTTTTGAGACAAGGTGACTTGAGGATGTCTCAACAACGTGATTTACCGGAATCCATGGCATGGCGTGTTATAAGCAGACTGGAATCCGGGCAAACACAACGTAGTGTCGCGGACGCTGTTGGAGTCGCCAGAAGTGTTGTTGCAAGGCTGCGGAATCGATTCCAAGAAACAGGAAATGTTAGACGTCGACCAGGGCAAGGTCGGCCACGCGCCACTACAGCAACTGATGACCGGTATATACGGTTAACAGCCCGTCGAAATAGAACAGAGAATGCTACGCAGCTGCAAAGACGGTTGCTCTTGGCAACAGGACGAAGGGTGTCCAGCCAAACAGTACGTAATCGGCTTCATGAGGGAGGGCTCTATGCACGTAGGCCAATGGTCTGCATTCCGTTGACCCCACGCCACCGTGCGGCCCGAAGAAGATGGGCTGCTGAACATCGAGATTGGGAGCAACATGATTGGAGCCAAGTGCTGCTTACAGACGAGTCCCGATTCAGTCTGGAGTGTGACACCCGACGTGTTCTGGTATGGAGGGACAGGGGCACTCGAAATAACCCCGCATTCGTTCGTGAAAGGTCACAATACAGACGAGCTGGTTGGATGGTATGGGGTGGAATCAGCATAGGCGGACGTACGGACCTGCATATCATTCGGAATGGCACTTTGACGGCCCGAAGGTTTGCAGACGAGATACTGCGACCTCGTGTCATCCCTTACGCTGGAGCCATTGGAGATTCCTTTGTTTTCCAGGATGATAATGCTCGACCGCATAGAGCTCGTCTGGTGGAGAACATGCTTGAAGCTGAAACAATACAGCGTATGGAATGGCCAGCGTGCTCTCCTGACCTGAATCCAATCGAGCATGTTTGGGACATGCTCGGACGACGCATTGCTGCGCGACCAAGGCCGCCTGTTACTGTCCGAGACTTGCAGATTGCACTTCTTGAGGAGTGGAACAGTATTCCCCAAAGTCTGATCGATAACCTCATCGCATCCATGGCAAACAGGTGTGCAGCGGTCTTAGCTGTTCGAGGAGACCACACGCCCTATTAAAACTCATGCATCATATCTAAACAGTACTTTTTTTTATCGTTTACATGTAACCAAATTGTTGCCCTAAATCATCTTTTCATGTTTTTTCCATATTTTCAAAGAATTAAAGCTTTATTCAAAATTTTTTACGTCTTTTTTCTGTATTGCGCATTGATACGCGTGTACTATCCATTGTATGCCAATACGTGGCTGTCTCGCACGGTTTTCTTCACTTTTTTGCTTGCTCCCCTAATTGTTTTGAGCAGTGTATATTATACAAAGTTTATATACTGAATTATCTTTTGGAAAACTGGTCAATCGATGTTTGGTGCGTTTTACTGAGTGTACTTTCAACTTCTTCAAACATTGGCCGCATGCGGTCAGCGTGTAAGCTGTTAGCTACCCCGGGCCAGTGCGTTTTTAACTGCACGGCCCGGGAGCGTCAACAGAAGACGGGCTCTCGGAAAAACGAGAAGTGGTTGAATTTTTCGAGAATTTCCCAGGTAGGGCCTCAGAAAAATCACTTGGCCCGGGGCCCATGATGTTCTTAAAACGGCCCTGTCTCCAGTAGATATCACTGGCTGAATATGATATTGGACGGTATATAATTATCGAGAGATATTCAGATTATCTTCCGAATCTTTTGGCAATTTTTTACTCAAATACATCATCATTGGCATCTACAGTTCACCGCACACGAAGAAAACGATCCAACCAGCTATTTAAAGTTGATAAATCAGAGTTCTCCTGGAGCTTATTGAACTTTTTCTTGTAGAATCGGGTTTGAAACAGGTAAATTCTTGCTTCTTGCTTAAACAAAACTAATCGTACGCAACTGCGCCTACGGCAAGTCCTTTTGTCTTCGGAAATTTGTTTTTCATAGCTTGATTTCGGTTTTGCAAAAGCGCTTTTATAAAACTTTGCTAATCTTTCATAGAGTAATGCCGGTTGCCGCTGTGGTGGTCGAGTGATCATAGTGATGGACTCGGATCCGGGTTCAACCGTCGCCGCAGTGGTGGTCGGCTGGAGTTGGTTTTCTGCGGTTCCCAACTTCGAGGCGCGAATGCGAGCCGATCTCCCCGTTAAAAAGTCTTGCCGCAGAGAGCAACAGGCCTACCCAACGTTAAAATTATTCATTCATTTCACTTCACTCACTATGAGTTGAGAAAAAACTCATAGTTTAAAAATTTGATTGCATATGGCAGCAATACACATAACAAGCATTGCACAGAAACAAACTTCACGGAAGATTCACTATACGTACACACACATGACACATCCCAACATGTACCAATTCGTTAGAAGTTCCGTAGAGGAATATGGGCCAGGTCCATGTCTCTGGTTTAGTAGCAGTAGTGTAATGCCGGTTTTATCGCACCATCTTTCTTCAATGTTTGCGATTACATCAACAAATGGAATTTACACCGGGATTACACTACAAAAGTTTTATAAAAGTTATTTTACATTCAAACGAATAACATTAGGCTTGTTGGGGGGGGGGGGGGGGTTCAAGTTTTGTGAAGTCTTTTTTTCAAGTTTATTGTGTAATCCCGGCTTAATATAATATACTTCAAAATGTCCTAAAGTAAATGAATTCAAATTCACGGGCGGCTCGAGATAGAATCGTTACCCGTGTGGCACCTACTTTTGGCTCTCCCCGTCCACGCAACCCCCCCCCCCTCCCAATTCATACCCATCTTAACAACAAAAGTTTTTTAAATACTTTTCGCCCATTGCTTTTGGCACCCCTCCTACAGTGGACGGCCATAATTTTCTATAATTTTTTCCGCCCTTTCAGCTCAGATTTGGAGATCTCCCCCTTTCCCTAGGGCGGCTCTCTATTCGGCAATGAATTGAATAGCGAAGCGTTGTCAAAAAATACTCACTTGATCGAGGAAATAGCAGTGGATCTTAGTTCTGTACAGTGCTCCATCCGTTACTTGTACTTCGATGAAATGACCCTGTCGAGAAAAGAAAAAACTAGATTGAAACAGGTGTACGTCCTAGCTTCACGAAAGGTTTCGGTGAATATGGTTGTGCCCTTCCCTCGCAAAACCCGGTGTGCTCCTACAAAGGGAGATCCTGCGCACACAAGGGACACCCATGGAACCAGATTTTACGTCCCATGTCCACCTTACAATTTCAACAAAAAAAAATTATAAATAAAAAAAAATACATTTGCCGCGTGAAAGTTCTCCTCTCCTCGGATTCTTCAACCCTATGAAAGCTGCACGTGCCTAAATACCCATAGTACACAGAGAACACTGCATTAAGACGTTATTATTTTTGTCAATCTTTATAGGAATTCAATTCTGGATTCCTACACACGGACGAATTTATCATTTCGAAGCACACTAGAGGCCTCGAACCCTAACGTATATTAATTATTAAATATTATTACAGACCGCGCATTCTCATTATAAATGAATGATCGAAGGATCGCGTTGCGGTTAGATTATTCCAAAACTTGAAAATTATCTTATCTCTTCTATACAAGAAACTAATTACGAATCATCATCATCGACAAGAGAACCAGAAGATTATAATTTATGGAACATAAAAGGAAAAAAAAAATTACACAAAATGCAAAAAAAAAGAAGAAACATTCGCCTCCTAGAGGCTCATAAATGACAAGATAAGAAAAAGGGAAAAACTTAGTATTCGGCAAGTTTACGGCAAACGCATAAATAGAAGAGACGGAAAGGGTCAGTTCATGATGAAAGAATAATAATAATATATAATAAATGGAGAAGCCCTTTTTTTTCTTCTTCTCAAAACATAGAATAAGATTAAGAAAAGAAGAATCCTTTTTTTTTCTCTCTTGAAGTTTTTCTTTCGTTTTGATCTCATCTCTTTGCGTGTTTTCTTTTCTCTCTTTTGAAAAACTTTTCATCTTGACAGTTTATGATTTCGCGTCTCGCAGCTTGTAATCTTCGCTGGGGACATGAGTGAGGTAGAGGGAGAAAAAAGAAAACGGCTGTAGAAAGAAAGGTTTGTTCTGGCCGACCTGACCAAGGTTGATTAGATGACCGGATCCACTGAATATATATTATAAAAAAAAAATGACTAAGAGAGAGAGAGAGAGGCAAAAAAGGCGGAGCTGCATCCAAAGTGATTGACGTGTGGTATTGGCGATTAAAAGAGGCCTTTAAGATGTCTGTCCTATTAAAAGGCAATGACCAGCATAGAAGGTCATCTCTTCCTTATATTTATATATCTTATATTTTGCTTACATACTGCTCCTTGATAATAATAATAATAATAATAATAATAATGAAAAAAATCAAGATACGGGAAAAAAAAAAATTATATCCCTTTTTGGGCTTGGTTTTCTGAGAACCGGGGCATTCCCAGTCGTTATTAGGAAGTATGAATATAGTTATGTAAATACTGGGGACGACGACGACGGTGGTGATGAGGGATGATAGGCAAATTCCGACGCAACACCGACAGTATGATGGGTATTAATTAATGTCCTGCCAAATGTCGGCTTCCTGCTTTCCCCCCCCCCCCACTTTCCCTCTTTGATGTCATTTTTGGGGATGTATTCGAGGCCTAGGGGACAATTTCGAGAATTGTCCGACCGCGAGAAAACACACCTTAAATGTAATCATATCTACAATCTGTGAATAAAAAAGATTCGCTCTGAACAGGGCCGCCCTTACCAGACGCGGGGCCCCCGGTGCAAAGCTAACAACGGAACCAGCTGCGTCGTAACAATTTCGGGCATTAAAAACGTTCAGTATATGAAAAACCTACGCAAAAAGATTTATACACACAACTGGATGTAAATTAATACTAAAATTAATGAAAATAATGAAAATGCAACACTGAAAGTCATTTTTAAATAATGAGGGGAAACAATTTTTGAAACTAATAAAAATTTTAGAATTGATGAATTGAAAGTAATTGACGGAAATCGGTGGAAGCCATCAATAATTTACCGCGAATGCGGGGCCTCACAAAGTGTGGGGCCCGGTGAGACCGCATAGGTCGCACGCCCTCTAAGGGCACGGCTCTAAAGTATGCCAGAATTTTATGCAACATTTTTCTGTGACACCATTAAAAAGTCATTGTTGAGTACTGCATTGTAAAAGTCATTGTAGAGTTCTGCATTGTAAAAGCCACTGTTGAATTCTGTGTTATAAAAGTCGTTGCTGAATTTGGCATTGTTAGAAGTGTTCATTGCAATGACACAACACACTTGAAAAAATATTAATCAAATTCCAAATACTCTTATATTGTACTCTATGGACCCCTATGGTCCCACGTCCTGCATCAAGGCCACTAGACTGGGATCTTTGGTGGGCCCTCTGACCGAATTTTTCAGAGTGGGGAGGCTTTCGCACTATAGAGAGGGGCCCACCTGAAATTGTGGGAGCCATGACTGCCCTCCTTATTTAGCGAATCCATAAGATCTTATACGTTTATACCCGTGTTCTACCGGTTCCCCGCCTTCGGTGCGTTCCAGCTCTCCAAACGACCAGTATCGCAAACTTCAGAAAAGCACTGATCTAAAGGATCGAAAGTCACTCCCGAAATTTCTTGGAAAAAATCAATTTTATAAATATGACCTGTTTATATTAACCTTTCCGATTATCAGCAATTGATCATCGAGAATCGTAACTATGAAGTTCAAAATTCCACATTCAATATTAACTTCTAATAGTCATTAATAATGCTTGACATTTCAATTATTGGTATTTCATTTGATCATTTTTGTCGCACCACGGTAATTTCCTGGTCATTTTCTGCACACGAAGGCTAATTAGACTGGGATCTACAATTTATTGCCGATTCCTAATGGCAGTCATTTTTTATACTCACCGGGAGGTTGGTGCACTAACCCCTCGGTGTGGGACTCCTTGAAGTAGCAATCTTTTTCTGTGGTCATGTCGCCGTTTCCATTGTGCCCCCCTGCGTCAGGAAAGTTTCTGACAAGGACGAATCGGGTATCGAACTCGCGACACCTCTAAACATCCTTCGGTGCTTTAGGCGAGTATCTTATCGACCTGGACTACTGCATCCTATTGGTATTTCAGATATTCGTAAATATAATCCGAGTATCGGCCACGATTTGAATTAATTGCACGAACTGGATTAACCAGAGGTCACGTAAATATAATTTCTGTTGATTCTGCATAATAGTTTGCTGCTTTATTCATTTAACCTTTGGATCTTTAGTGGGTCTGAGATAAGAACGAATCTTAATGAGATTGGAATCGAAAATCAGCATGGTTCCTTGATGCAGCGCGATTTTATTTTTCTCTCAACTGCAGTGCAATTTCGTTAACGACTACGGATGATAATTAAACCGAAGGAAAGTCAGTTAATGAACATCTGATTCTTGAACTGTAGAAAAATGAGTACGAATTTCGAATTAAATTTCTTCCCCTATGTAGGTACTTAATGGAAAAGGCCACCAGAAAACTACTCAACCGGAATTATTTTTTGCAACATCAGGAAATGATAAGAATCGAGTCATTTCGGTATGTAGGAAAGAAAACCCTCGACGGTTTCGTAATATTTTCAAGTTCATTAACAAAAATTGTGTAAGGCGTAAAGTAAATAGATTTTATTGCTCCGGGCTACATTGGAAGTGCAGGTTTTTGCAACCTACGTGTTGCGTTCATTCTTTCTTGGTGGTAGGACTGCCGGTGAGTGGGACTTGATAAATGAGCCAAAGTTTGGAGGGAAAGCTTTAATTTAAAAAGCTAATTTTCAGACTTTAAATTACTCCCCCACTGCATTTACATGCCTGAAGATTAATAATAAAATTAAGTACACGAATTGAAGTGTAAAAATGATAAACGCTGTGAGTACTTAAAAAATTCAAACACAATTTTTCACGTTATAGTGTCTAATGAGTAATGCTTTATAATGTTGCCAACGTGAGAAGTGCCTGGTAGTCCTCTGAGGGGTTCAAAAGAACTTGTAAAGAGGTCGCGAATGTAAACATCCATACGGGCTGCAAAAAAAATTTTTTTTTTTTGTGATTTCCCAACATTTTCCCTTTTAGCACTTACAGCGTTTATCACTTTTACTCTCCTATTGTATCGGAATTATTTTATAAAAAGTTCAATTACATCAATTGTTTTACTACCGCTACCTAAAAATATGTTTCAGAAGACATTTCTGCTCAGAGATATCATTTAGAAGACATTTTCACCTAGAAAGTTATTTGAAAAGATATTGTAAACTAGAAAATTATCTAAGAAATCATTGTTTGATAAAAGATAGCTTAAAAAGACATTTGAACCTAGAAAATTGTTTGGAAAGACATTTGAACCTAAATAATTATTAACCCAGAGAATGGGATCTATAAAAAAAATCAAACAAATTGGAGAACCTTCGTAACCATGAAAATGATTAAAACGCTATATTTGATAAATGTTAACTCTTTTGGAGAACTTTTGCAGCTGGTCGAATGGAAACTGTTTCAGCGTGAAGTTTAATCGAAAAAATAAAATAATAATAATAGTAAATAATTAACTTCGAGTTTATTGAGAGACGTAAAAACACATCTATTTCCTCGTTGAAAATTAATATCAAAGTTTTTAAATCAGCAAATGATGTACATCTCTCTAGTTATTTTATCCAACATTCTCGGAGACGCTTGTAATAATGAATCCTGCTCAATCAATGAAGATCTGATTGCATAGGTTATGAACTCTCATTCGATGACAGATGACCCAAGTTGTCCCGCATTGCAACGACTACACAGAAAGAAGTAGGTATCTAAAAAACAAGCGATAAAAAGCCAAGACTATTTAAGATGATAGTTTTCTTCAGCTGAGTCTGCATAAAAACTGGTGTCGAAGTCACAAATCGATTAGAGTGCAGACACACACACATATACACTCATATATAAGGAGTGGCACTGATCGAACGAGTCTTCTTTATAAAAGAAAAAAAGCCGCGGTATAAAACAAGAATCCCACGGAGAAAAGGTTATATGAGCGTGTGTGTGTGTATATATATTTCTTATCTTTTGCCACTTCCTATTCCATTCATTTAAAAGAGGATCGTCTCTAGAAAACCCATCAAGGCGATATCAGCTTAATATTAGTACTAGTACTACTAAGAGCCTAGGCCCAAGAAGATGAGGGGAATTCCTCATTTTTTATTACTTTATGCGCTCTATGCATGTTAAGCAGCAAGACCCTAACACCTGACACAAGCAGCGAACAGGAACTCGTTCTCGGATGAAATGTTTCTCGTCGAAATTGGACAGCATTTATTTTTCATTATCTTACCCTTCAACTCATCTCTTTCTTTCTTTCTTTTTAACCCTTTACTTTGAGAGAAGATTTACGATCGCTCCCCCCTAAACGCCATGCTACTTATTCATTCATTCATTTAGAAGGGGGGGGGGGAGAGAAGCTTTATCTCTTATGCGAGTCTCGACAGTCAATTACTGTGACTACACACTGTCATTTAATTAAGAAGAGGTAAGCATTGAAGATATTTAGATTTTCAGATGAAGCCACACGTACTTACAAAAGACTGCTCAATCTTTTGGGGAGTGTAGGCCAGAATTCGTTTGTTTGGAAAAGAGCTGCGGGCCACTGGAGTGATCTGGAAATGTACCGAGGGCCACCTCAGAGATCTGGAACTGCGCGGCAGGTGAATTAAGCGATTTGAAATAGTGTCTCGGGTCGCTTAGGTGGTATGTCGCTGGTCACTTTAATGATCTTAATGATCTGTAAATGTGCCACGGATCACTTGTGATTTGTAAATGTGCCTCGAGCCGTTTAAATGATATTTAAATGTGCCGCGGGCCACCTCAGTTATTAACTGCACAGCGGGTCACTTAAGTAATTTGAAAATATGTCGCGGGGTCACTTAAGTGAATAAGCCGCTTAAATGATCTGGAAACGCGCCATGGGTCACAAGTGATTTGTGCGCGAATCACTTAAGTGGTTTATAATTGTGCAACGGATGATCTTTTTACATGCGATCTGTCTGAGAGCTGTTAATACCATTATAAGCACAGGCCCGTTGGCATCCACAGCGAAAGGACGTAATGTTGGGATAAGCGAAATCAAACAGTACTTATATGAACAATGATTCAGTTCCTTTAAACAAAATTAGGTTTGAGGTCGAGTGGGGCCTGTTGTAGCCTGTGATTTGTATTTGAAACACGTGCGCTTGCCAAAAGCACTCAGAACCTACGGAACGACCGTATAGTATTCTGTGCAAAATATTTGAATAGTAAGAGATTATATATAATAAACTAACTCTTTCTATACAAAATATTTTGTATAGAAAGAGTTAGAGATAGCCCATTAACAATCTGAGATTATGACATAAAGAAAGTTTCACATTATACTCACGATGCGACTAGACTCGGAGTTGCTGGCAGTCTTGGCGCTGCCTAAGGAACGTAGAACGGTGAATGCTGCTGCGAGGTGCTTGAAGGCGTCCGTCTCTGGACCACCACCGGCAACATCGAACAGTTGCCGCAACAGCAGCATCGAAGAGTAAGTTTTTCCGCTACCGCTCTCACCACTATTGGGGGGAAAAAATTACACAGAGATTCACAAAAGAGCAAAAAATACATCGTTTTCAAAGTCTGGAATATTGAGGGGTTTTTTTTTTGTCCCTTGTAGCAAAGACAGGGCAATCTTGAACCAGGGTACGCCTATTTAAATCAAACTGATTTGATTTTTTCAAAAAGTCATTGATTTAAATCATAGTCTCCCAAACTTTTTGTTCCATCGCCCCCTTCATCAGAAATTTTTTCCTCTCATCGCCCCCAAACTCACGTAAACCCATAGGATCCTATGTTGGGGTAAATCGAGAAGCTATCCATTCTTAGAATAAGACAACCATAAGTATTCTTTATGGGCATTGTATAATATTTTATCATGTGTATATATTGTTTATAATTTGTGTTAATTGCATTTTTAATGGGGTTGCTGTATTTTTGAAACATATGACATCCATATTTTTATGGGCATCTTTTTATCAGCCACCTCGTTGGGCATTTTGCCTGTTGTGGCGTTGTATTTGTATTTGTATTTGTATTTGTTAAATCAGTAGGTTCTATAGCCCCCTTGGACCATTCCATCGCCCACCAGGGGGCGATATTGCCCACTTTGGGAAACACTGATTTAAATCAAAGAAACTAAATTTTGTTTTTTCTTTACATAACTTCAATATATTGAAGTAAAGGTAACCTGGTATGATATGCATGTTACTGGGGTACGTGGTAAAAATTGTGATTAAAATAACTACTGTATATAGAAGATCTTTGGGGGTAAATATAGTACCATGACCTTAACGAGATTTCTTCAGACTTAAAATGCTGAGTGTTCAGTGAAACTTGACAATTTATGTATGATCTTTGAAGCAAAAGTCGTCTAACTTTGAGGGTGCGGCTATGTTTAACAAGCAGAAGCGCTAGAAAACGCGTCTATATTTAGGAAACTCGGAAGGCATATATATATCCACGTATAGGAAGATTAATAGGGGTGCATCCTCATTAAAGAAGTTCAGGAAAAGAGTATTTGGATTTCAAAAGCTCAAGTGAGGCGCATACAGGATTGAAAATCTCAGGAAAGTATTATGCCGATCTCAGAATGTCGGGGAAAGCGTATGCACACACACACACCATGTGTGTGTGTGTGTGTGTGTGTGTGCACGTATTCGGATTTTAGAAGTTCAAGGTAGGGTTATGCAGGTTTCAGAAGCTGAGCGGAAGGCGTATGCCGATTTCAGAAGGCTTATACAGATCCCAGAAGCTCAGTAAAGGCTCATTTGGATTTCAGAAGTTTAAAGAAGGCTTATATATATATGCAGGTTTAGAAGCTTAGGGAAGACGTATGCAGATCTCAGAAGGAAAAGAAAAGCGTAAGTAGATCTCAGAAAGTCAAATACGACATATGAAGATTTTAGAGGCGCAGGAAAGGCGTATGCATATTTTAGAAGGTAATACAGCTGAAAGTTTTAGAAAATCCCTTCTCCAGAGTGATTATTATATATAGCCCTTTGCCGAACCTTAAGAGGAGCACAATATGCGCGTAATCCTCGAGTATAATATTGTGTATTTTCCCGCACCCAACATGTTAATCAATATTCTTTTTACCATCCTCTTCCTCCCCCCCCCCTTTCGATTAAACGATATTTCCCTAGCATTATTTCTCACGCGCTCAGCTTCCAATTTGCATACGAAATTCCGATTATTATCGACACGCGACGTTCGTTTATATAGTTGACCAAAATTTAATTTCATCAGGCAACGAATTACAATAGAAAGTGAAAGGAACGGCATCAATAGAAGGAGAGAGAGAAAAACCCCATTAAAAACATAATGAATTCATTCACACAATAAAGAACTGGCAATGACATACATGTTAGTAGTTTTGTATCATTATCATAATGTACTATATACTGATGGTGGGGTTTTTTTTTCTTACTTACCTTAGTATGATAGCCTGCGGGTAACCTGTTTCGCTCTGCTGCCGGACTGCCTCATGGACGACCCTCAAGAGATGAGGGCATCGAGAAGACGCGTGAGCGCTACTAAGCGTCAGTGGATTGCCGACGTCTTGGTAAGAGTTCAGGGACAGCAAGATCGGACCCACGTTCGTCTGGCAAAAGAATAAAAATTGTTTACGCACACACGATAAAACTGCACATATGAATTATACATTCCTCACAATCGATTCGGAAATTCGAAGCGTGGATAGCGTATTGGTATCGAAATAGTCATTAAATTATTATCGTGAATTAATATATCTTATACGCATTCATAACGATAAGTAAGTCTTCTACCAACACCCTAGCCAAGGGGATGTTGGGTCCCCCCCCCCCCCACCCACCTCGGAAATTTGAAAATGGCTCCCACCAGGAATCGCATGATCCAGGTATATCAGCATATGGGGCCGTTCAAGCATTACCTAAGCAAATTTTTAGCCATTTTTGACCCCCCTCCCCTTGTCAGCAAAACGACGACCCCCTCCTCCCCCTTGTCAGCAAAATTTCGTCGTCAGCTCTGCCTTTCTGAATCGTAACTCATATTTTCATAAAGGGTTGTTGCTGACGTAAGCATTATCCAGACCCCCCCCCCTCCCCCCTTGTCATCAAAAGTCAGCAAATCGGAAACCCCCTCCCCCCTATCGATGATGACGTAATACTTGAACAGCCCCTATACAGTCGACTCCGCTTAAACGGATATCAAAAGGTTCTAGTACATATTATCCGATTATATGAGGTATTCAGTTATACGGGCCAACAATTTAACCCACGCCTTTTACAGGGCTCTCATATCTAGGAACACCCTTTCTACTAATCAAAGTAATTTCTCGATTTCTGAATAAATTTAGCGGCTAAAAATTTTATGAATAAAATTAATTTCTAGTTTCCCCCCTCCCCAGGGCTATGTATTGTCAGCAGCAGCCCCTCGTGGGGACACTACTGGATTCTTAAAAATACCTCACCGTATACCCCTATCATATTTCACTAAAATGCTTCACATCTTTGTTGTTTAACTTTTCTCTGTGCCGCTCTTGATCACCTGTCATGGCTTCCCCTTTTAATTGATTTTCACTCGGGGCCCATTGAATACCCCGGGGCCCCGACTGACAGTCTCTGGTATAGAGCTGTGAACCATAATTGTTCACAGCTGAAAATGATACTATCGTGCAATGTTGATTCTTAATATTCATCATGAAGGGTGTGTCCCGTAAATTCTTAAATAGTTAAAAAATTCACAAAAACTGAAGAAATCGGTATATTTGAATGCAGCTTGCGGAAAGCTCACTAGTATCAACAATCTACCAACGTCAGCATCGCAAATGAAAAACTTATGTAAGCGCCAGTAAGAGGAAAATGCAGAAATGAGCTGTTAATCGTACGCCATGCATTTTACGGGATATACATTTCTGATATACATATTTCCAGTGATCTGCTTTCGTGCAGCGTCCTCTCTATCGACAAAAATTTGAACTAATTCCTTTCTGTGCCAAAAAAAAACCCCTTTCGTAAGAATAACTTTTTCACAAACAGCATTTGAAATATACCAACCTTCTAGTTCTATGCATTTTTAAGCTATAGTATTTACGAATTTATGAGACACCCTGTATATGTAGTTGATTTTCACGAATAGCATCACAAGCAGTCGATAATGTCCATCCTACACTCTGCATGAGGTGCACATGATACACTCAGATGTAACCCATATTGGGGAACACACATAATCGCCACTACCTCAAACAGGAATTGTCGAAAAAAATGTACAGTCGGCCCCGCTTAGTCGGATATCAACGATTCCAGAATACAATATCCTATTAAGCGGGGAATTATTCAATTGCCATTTCAAAACGTTAGTGTATATAGAAAACTGATGGAGAATCAATAAGCTTCTCACACACAGACATCATAAATCAGACATCAAAAAATGAAATGAAAATTATATTTAATTACAATAACCGGATCACAATGCCTAAGATATTTACTTTTCATTAGAAAAGTTAGCGCGCTCTATTGGCTCAACAGAGAACAAAAGTAAAATAATTAAATGTACGTATTGACGACAACTTGGATACTTGGACGCCAGTACGTGCTCCCTCTCATATGTTCGTTTTTTTTTAAAACTTAGTATAATATATATTAATATTTATATAACTTCGTAACATATTTTCTATTAATTCCAAATGTTTCATTTAATAGAAACATGAGTATAATAGTTGATGAGTATTAGCAGTTGACGTGTGAAACAATATTCGATGAAGCGGGGAAGTCCTTGAAATCATGTTAAGCGGGGAACTTTAACATTGTCTCGATGGGAGAAATTTTGATGCCGGAGGATTTTATCTGTTTGAAGCGGGGCCGACTGTATATACCGTTGAAAAGATTCGTATACAGGTGTATATCACAAGGAGCTTTGATTGGCGTATCCACTTATCAAGTAGAGCTCGAGGAAAACGATGCAGCTTCCCACATTCATCAGTTTCGCCTAATAATAAGGACAGACCTTATGCTAGACTTCTTTTTTTATTTATTTTTTTAGTCTATGTACGTACGTATGTGTGGCAAGCGTATATATCCGAATAAAAAGGTGCGATTTAAAGGTCAGAGATTAAAACGCCGGACGCTCACGATCCACTTTCATATCGGCGATTCGTGACCGGGTAATCACGTGAATTCGTGATTCCACCTTGCTTGCTCTTGGCACAAGAAGTTTTCGGATGTGGGGGGGAGGGGTGGGTAAGATGATGAAGATGGGCGAATCTATTTATTTCTTTTTTTTTCAGAAGAAGAAGCCGAAGAAGAAGCACTTTCTTTGCTGTTATCAAGGTCAGATACAAATATGAAGAGAAATGGAGTACATCTTTAAAGATCGTGTGATTTACCCCCGCAATCTCTTCCCCCCCCCCCCTCTGGTGAAACAGCTACTACTATTACAACTGTAGCCTCAATACGAATAAGCTCCTGTGAGGAGGTAAGTCCATTCGACTTTTACAAAGAAGACTGATCTACACGAACACGTACTTGCCGGTCGGCTTGCTGAGTTCGGCTTTTGGTTTAGAAATGTCAATTATACCAGGGGTTCGAATCCTCCGTCAGTTCGACCAGAGCCCCTCCCCCCCCAACTCTGTCTTCATGGGAGATGTAAGCAGTCTGTTCAGTTGGACGTGGGCTACAGTTTATGAATCTGAATGATACTTGTAAATGGTTACGTAAAGGCCTGCTACCAAAGGACTTCTGTCAGAGCCATTTCTTACGGGCCACTCAAGTGATGTGGAAGTACAGCAAGGGTCACTTGAGTGATCTGAAAATGTGCCACTTTCTCCATTTTTACAAAATTACGTTTGATGTCGCGGGTCACATCAAATGACTTCGAAGGCCATAATTGGCTCGCGGACCATGGGTTTAGCATGTATGGCTTAAAACGATGAAACGTCTGCTTTTCCTTTCCTTTGAACATCGATAAGAAGGGAGAAACTAATGACACTGGAAATTGATAACCATAATCTCCATATTATCAACGTTGACAGTTTAATATTGCTGTTCTTGGACGATCCATTGATCATCGCACCATGCAATTTCAATGATAGCCCTGTATAAAATCACTGACTTAATATCCAGAAGAAAATAAATAAATCCCTTGGGCCTTTAAGCCTTGTTTCGAAAATGATAACGAGAAGTAAAAAAAACGTAAATGATGCCTGTAATAATCGTTTTGAAGGCACATATTGAGGGGGGGGGGAACAAAAATTACAGGAACAAATTTTGTCACAAAAAGTGCCCACATAGACGTTCTTCTATTCCCTTATCCGCTCCCCCATAAGGGGTGGACGGAAAAGAAAAATAGGCGTTTGCGCCATGTTTTTTTTTTTTCTAGGATTTTGTTTCCCAACCGGTCGAACCTTTTTTCTCTCCTCTTTACCCGCCAGATATTATATGATAGATAAGTCCCCTTCTGCAACGAATACCGAAATTAGGAAGCAAAAATAGCCCCGGGTCATAACCTATCCCATCTCTCGACACACACACACACACATACAAAAACCCAACCGGTGTTACAAAAAGTTGCTTCAAAATGGCGGAATAGTGGACAAACCTCCTTCTCCATCTTCTTCGGCTGTCATATTTATAATGGCCAAGAGGAGAAGGCGGCCCCATCTACTTCTAGCAATTCTTAAAAAGGTGTCTCTCTCTCTCTCTGCCTCTCTCTTAAAGACTTTATACCTATGTTTTTCCACTGGAATGTTTTTCGTTCTTCCAGGGACGATGCACAGTCTAGGGTTGTTTCATAATAAAGGGGGGGGGGGAGAGATATGTCCCACCTTTCCAATTAATCGAACACACGACGCCAATGCCCTCACCTTGACGTCACGAGCATTGATAGAATAATTAAGTAATTAATAGTATGCTTTTGAACGATATACGAAGTTCAATTGAGACGTGAGATGTAATTGAACAAAGAAATATCCAACAGCATCGATAACTGAAGAATGAAGAAGTACTGGTTGAAGATAGCCGATCGTACTGGTAATTGAACAATGAAAATAATGCAAAGTATCCGTGATTGTACAATGAAAATGTCCAGTGGTATTCTCTAATAAAGAATGACAATATCCAACAGTATTTTTGGTCGTGAAATAAAACATATCCAGAAGGATTTGAAACTGAAGAAAGAAAATAGCCTTAAATATTTGGGATTACATAACGAAAATATTCTGAAATATTGTATTTGTGATTGTGTAATGAAATTATTCTAAAATATTTGTGATATTTGTAATTGTGTAATGAGAACAACAAATTATCTAAAATATAAGAATAAAATATCCAACAGCATCTGGAATACAAGAATGATAAAATATCCGAAAGTATTTGTGATTGTGCAACGAACGTATCCCAAAATATTTTCAACGTGCACTGAAAGAATTCTAAAATATGTGTGATTTTGTAATGAAAACATCTAAAATATCTGAGGGATAAAAATGGAAATATCCAACACCATCTGTAATATAAGAATGAAAATATCCTGAAATATTTGTGATTGTGTGCAATGAAAATATCTAGAATGAAAGTATAGAATATAAGAATGAAAGTATAGAATATAAGAATGAAAGTATAGAATATAAGAATGAAAGTATAGAATATAAGAATGAAAGTATAGAATATAAGAATGAAAGTATAGAATATAAGAATGAAAGTATAGAATATAAGAATGAAAGTATAGAATATAAGAATGAAAGTATAGAATATAAGAATGAAAGTATAGAATATAAGAATGAAAGTATAGAATATAAGAATGAAAATATGAAGCAGTAACTATAATATAAGAATAAAAATATATGCAGCAGTAACTATAATACAAGAATTAAAATATGCAACAGTAACTATAATATAAGAATGAAAATATCCTAAAATATTTTTGATTGTGTAAGGAAAATACCTGGGCCATAATATTGAAAGTATATAGTTGTAACTAGAATATAAGAATGAAAATATTTTGAAATATTTGTGATTGTGTGTAATGAAAGTATCCAACAGCATATCTAGAATATAAGAATGAAAATATCCTAAAATATGTATGCTTGTGTAGTGAAAATATCCAACAGCATCTAGAATATAAGAATGTAAATATCCAATAGCATCTAGAATATAAGACAATATCTGTCAAAGTATATTTTTTGTTTTTTTTAAGGATTAACTGGAGCAGATGGAAGTTGACACATGAAATAGGGTTGAAAGTCAAAGTGAAGCTGCTGAATATCTTAGGGCAGGGGTTCTCAAGCTTTTTCCATCCGCGGTGCCCCTTTCCCCTTTTCAATGTTTATCCGTGAGCTCCATCTTTCCCCAGAGCTGTTTAACAAAGAATATTAGCGAAAAACCTTTATCAGGATCACCTCTCCGCGGCACCCCTAAAAAAAAAAACGTTGTAGGTGCACAAGGGTGCCACGGAGCACAGTTTGAGAACCCCTGTCTTAGGGTAAAGTGAAGACATTTCAAGAAACTCTATCCCGGGGTCTTCGAGGTTTTTGTCCTAGTGGCTTTCGCGAGTCTTCCAAATCTGTGTGTGAGCCCATCCCCGTGCCTATATCTGTCAACGTATTTTAAAAATTTCTGAAGTTCTCATGCTTTTCCTGGGAGAGTTCAGCTTGAAACCCCTTGCAATATGTTATGTACAAAATGTGATGAAAATCTACATTATACACACATATTCATTCGGCATGATTGATTATTCAGGTGGAATAATACTGAGAAGAAATATTTGCCTCGAGCCCATCGTCTCTCGACAACAAAATAGCCACCACCCCAAAAAAAAATATATAGAATCGATCAGAGAGAGAGAGCGTCGACTCATTTTGGATGACCCGTGTTGTGACAAGTCTGATGAGAGATAGTCTCTCTCTCCACGCAAAACCAAGGAATAAAAGATGACCGCAGGTGACCAATGCATCATTGTCAAAGGACTTCCCACAATATACGCCACTTATTACTCAGAAAAAAAAGGGGAAAAAATATATATATATATTTCGAGATTATCGTCTTTCGGTTCTCAATTATGGTGATCAGTCTTTTTATGCGCGAAACAAATAATGAGGGGGGGGGGGGGATAAAAACCTCTTTTTTTTTAAGACATGCAAATCACGAATTGATCACCAAAATGATCAGTGATCAATCATTTAAAATTACAGTTTTGTAGAGTTAAGGTATTTGATGCATTGCATACCTTGCATTAACCCTCCCATTTATTTTCTCCTCCGGGCCTTAATTATTTTTAAATAAGGACCAATATGGAACCGTTTAGCAGACGTATCGCTCGCAAACTCATCTTTATTCAAATATTCCGTATTCCAAATAGTTCCCCCTAAGATTCAAGAGTTTCTCCAGCAATAATGGTACCTCGGCTGCAGCAACGACTTTGTGGGGGGTTTACCTTCATTATATAATGGCTCCCAAACAATTGCGTTTTAAACATGTTTATGCCTTTATAACGATTTTTCACTACTTTACTGGTTTAAATAGCTAGTTAAATAGTATGTTTTATATAAATAAATATATTTTTATTATTATTATTATATAAATTATTAAAAAAATTATATAAATAAAAAACTGGTTAAATAGTATAAACCTCGGTTATAACGACATGGAACATTCCATGAATTTTTGTCGCTATAACCGAGATTGCGTTTTTGAGATTTTTTTTTTTTTGACGAAAAATGTAATTAGATTCAAATTCATGCTGTGCAATAAGTTTTTAGTTCATTACAATTAGGGTGATCATATTTGATCGCGAGAAAAAGGGAAATGGGGTCATAAATACGAGATATCACCTAGCTCTCGCCAAAAAATATTACCAACTATCAGAGAAAAATACTATCTCGTAAATAATAATTAAAGTAAACTTCATCGAGAAAAACCGGGGAAAATACATTTTCAAATGGGAAAAGTCGGAAAGGCCAGAATTACGGGACGATAAGGTAGTGTCCCGTATACAGGTCATGTTAATTAGGAGCACATCGCGAAGCGCCAAACCTAAAAATCATTTTTTTTTCCAGCATTAGGTTACAAAAAACGCCGTAAAAACAACGAAAGATGAGTCATTATATTCCTTAATTGTTGACGTTATAATCGAGTTTCACTGTATATGAAAGAAATCCAGGCACCACCGGGTATTAATACCAACGTTTTCTCATTCATGACTCATTAATATGCTGAATAACATATTTATCTCATGAAAACTAAAAGATAACGTTCTTATATATGAGTATTTTTTATTAATTACTTACAAAGTATTCTCTGACGAAGAACCTGGCATGTAGGGTTCTCAAAACCGCATCTTCGGTCAAGGGACCCGGCATGTGTATCAGATCTTGAACTTCGGCACATACACTCGGCCTTATCATAGCCGTTGTACCTTTACTGAGCTCTGTAATGGAAAAAAAAAAAAAAATGGAGCTATGAGGTATATCGATGGAATTTGTGACGAAATACGACAACAAACAACACACATCGTTATTAAATAATATAATTTTTGCCGTCAATAAGTATAAATGTAACCAATATCGCGAGTGGCCATTTCCGAATCGCTCTCGATCTTTGCCTTTCTCAACGATCGGACAAGGCGGGGTTCCCAGCAAAATCTGCTTAGTCTTTTCCCTGACCAAAAACATTTTCCTTATTAAAAGGGCATACAGTAATGCCACGAAGTAAGGAGATAGGTGGAGCCGACAATAACCACGTAACTCGAATTCGTGTAAGTCGGGGTACGATTTTGCATTCAAATACATATGAATGCTTAATCACAGTTAATGACTTCTCATATAACAGGATCGTCTTAACAGAATACTCTTAGATGATGCCTCCGGGCCAATTGATTTTTTTAAGGCCCTACAGGGTAAATTTACAGGCTTATTCTCGAAAATTCCAACCATATTTTAATTTTGTCCCGTGTAAACCCTTTAATTGTTTTAATGACACCTTGTCCATCGGAAAAATAATGAACTGCTTGTGTTTGGCGGCAACAAAGTAACTTTCATCTATGGGCTGAAATTAATAAAGAGTTGAATTGTCATTAATGAACATCACAATGGACGAAGTTATTTTTAAGACTTCTGTCGGAGTATTCTGTTAAGACGGTCCTGTTATATGAGAAGTCATTAACTGTGATTAAGCATTCATATGTATTTGAATGCAAAATCGTACCCCGACTTACACGAATCACAATGGACGAAGTAATTTTTAAGACTGGCAATAACATTGAATTTCTGGTATGAAATTGTGACCTTTTCTGTAAAAATGTAAGATACTATATATATGCCTTGGGATTTCCATTTCTGAATCATGGCAAAGTTTTCATCTTCATAATAATGTAGCTATCGAATATTAGTTCAGTTTCATCACATATAATGTTCTGATCGAATAAAGCAATTCTTTATTTGATTATCATCTTCATAATCGCTGTTATCTGAGCAATAATCCCGTGGTTATACTTGAATTTCATAAATGAACAAAATCCACAAAAAATTGTGCAACTCGGAATAGCGTAAATCGGGGGTATTACTGAATGTGATATCATCTTTGACCAAACACTGATCCTAATACATAAAGACAAACAATAATATTCTCTCCTGAGAAGGAAATATAATTCCGAATTCACATATTTAACATATTAAACATATTTTCTGGATATTATACCGAAGTGAACTCGGAAAGAAAAGTCATCTCGTCTCCGCCGGGACTTGTATCCGAGTCCTCTTGCAAACCGGGTAAGCATGCTTCCATCTACATCACTAGGGAAAAGACCCTGCCTAGGTTCGAGTCCCGGCGAAGACCAGATGACTTTTCATTTCACCTCGACATGATATCCAGAAAATATCTGTTTCCTTGATATTTTGGACTGAGAAAAAAAGCCGTCTGTATGTCATGTTTGTTTCTTCCCCCCCCCCCCTCCCTATGTGACCATATATTAGCATATTTCCTGACCTTCCTTGACCATTTCTCCTTTTCCCGACTTTCCAGATCGCTGAGAACCTCTGCAAGATATATTCCTAATCTTTTTACGTTCGCTGCACGCTAAGGAATGAAATTACAATTTCGAATATGTCATGGCATCTTAAGGTGCGGAGCACACCAATCGAGAATCACAATTTCTCAACAAAACTTCCAATTTCATCAACAAAGTAACCCGCTACGACCCTAACCGATTTTACACACACAGAACCCTAATTAGAACATCGTAGTGGCGTTGGTTTTTTTTTTTCTCCTTAACGGTAAGTAGTCCTGGGTTATCGACCCCAACGTCGGGATAGTGGTGGTCGGCTGAAGTTGGTTTTTTTTTTGTGGTTGCCAACTTCGAGGCGTAAATGTGGGCCGATCTCCCGTTAAAAGGTCTGGCCGCAGAGGGCAACAGGCCTACAACGATACAATTATTCAATCATTACACTTAACATAGTAAGAAAAACTGATGGCAGATGGCGTAACTACACATAAACAAGCATTACACAGAAACAAACTTCACATCAGGTTCGCTACACGTACACGCACATTCCAACATGTACCAATTCGTTAGAAGTTCCACAGAGGAATGTGGACGAGGTGCATGTGTGGTTTAGTAGTCATGGGTCATCGTGATGGCGTTAAGTTTTTTTTTTACTTCTTACCGGTAAGTAGCCATGTATCATCGTGAAGACATCCATTTGCTTCTTTCCGGTAATTAAACATAGGCCATCGTGATGTCGTCCGTTTTTTGTTAACGGTAAGTGATCGTAGGTCATCTTGATGACGTTTGTTTTCTTATTACCGGTAATTAGAGATTGGTAATCGTGTGATGTCGTCTGTTTTTATTTTCAATCACCAGTAACTGGACATGACACGTGATGGGAC